>NC_049990.1:17126161-17127032 GCF_000003815.2 Branchiostoma floridae | reverse complement strand
ACAACGTGTGTCATGCCAAAGGTCATTTTATATCTAACTAAAGTAAAGGGACGTTATTACATTTATTGGTGTCAATAATCCTACATGTTCTGGAAATGTTTTGTAACATCTAGTACTTTGGAAAGGTTTTAGTAGCTTACTAATAGGAATGTTTTGTTTATGAAGACAGATGCCATTTTGATATTAGTGTTGTTGAGATCTTTTAAAGCATTTATATGTCATATATACATCCTTTGATTCCTGTGTTTGTAGATATTTCCAAAGCATAGTAAGCATGCCTGTATATTATAGTCTTACTGTATTTATAACTTCCAGTTCATACCGTATGCTTGGTAGTGTTGCTTGTGTATTCAGCTGAGCTTTTAGAATACAGACATGAATGAACTGATGCATATGACTTTGGACAGGTGTTTGAGTAAGTGTACATGTAAATTTTCTCCTGGTAGGAAGCAGGAGATGGTGCTGTTTATGCAAGTCACACCTGTCTAGAATGATCAGACCACTGGCTTTAGTTGTTCACACTGAAGAACCACATTCTTGTAGAAAAAGATGAAATTGTTAGAAATCTTTGGGCAAAATGGGGTCAAATCCGGGCCCATATTTTGCCTTATCCTTAAGGGATGCAATCAGATAAGGGCAGATGCGATTGGTTATGGATCTAAAATCTGACATTCGCCGGTTTCCGTACTTGGATATGGAAAAAATACAAAATACGTATCTTTTGCAGCTGCGATAGAGGTTTTATATCCTTGCTGTGAAATACACTTAAATGTCTGTAATTTTCCGTATCCTAACCAACACGCAAATCCCCACATTTGCCTGCGAATGCGCAGATACGATAGGATTTTCGAGCGCCAGACGATACGTGTTG
>NC_049990.1:17111839-17126061 GCF_000003815.2 Branchiostoma floridae | reverse complement strand
TCACCCTGTATTTGCAATGTATTCGCAGATACGAAATTCAGATTTTTGGATCCTAACCAAATTCAAAAGCAGTATCCCCCCACATTTGCAACGTGTATACAGATACAAAATGGGGATTTTCCTAGATCTGAACCAAATGTTAACTGTGATTTGAATGCTGTCAGTGTAGAAACATGTATATGATACAATGTACCTAAGTGTGTTCATATATAGGATAATATCAGACATGACTTCTTTCCTTGTTGACTATGATTTTAATGCTGGCAGTGTTATACTAGATAATCATTTGTACTTAAGTACATGATATTGTTAAAACACAACCTGTACATATTGACTGTGGCTAGGTTAAAAATGATATGCTGTCCCAAATGCATTTTATTACTTGTAAGAGCTGTGTGCAAAGTGCTTGTATTGAGCCCTATTGTACATACATCTTTAATGAAAGATGTTAACAGCTGTTGACAATTCAATAAATAAAATTTCCTGTTATCCAGTCACTGGCCTCAGAACTGCCTGTATTCGGTAGCAAAAAATTAACAATATTTTGATACCCCAACATACATACATACATACATACATACATACATAATCATACTCTATCAAGTTGTATCATTAACAAAGTTCCATTTCCAGCATGATCTATTATTCGTCAGGTAAGGTCCCTATCACTCCAGTCTCTGATTCAATGAAGTTCTTTAGTGAAAGGACGGCCTCTTCTCATGTTTGCTTCTGGGACCAAAGTAGCAGTTTACCGGCTGGTTTGCAATGTCGAGTAACATGGCCAGCAAGGCTTTACCAACGTCACAACAGATCTTTGTTTCCTGTGTGTTCCTGCCAATGTTTGTTGTATTCTCCAAGCAGAGGTTGAGTCTGGGATTCTAGTACTGTAAATGCAGGTGGTTTAATGGTTTTTCGGGGTGGCCACTTCACCGCGAACTTAAAACCACCACGACCATTTTTCCATGGAAGTAAGAGACTATGGTGCGTGGTACAGCGAACTTAAAACCACCGCAAAAAGTCCTTTTTCCCGCTACCTCGAAATTAAATCCCCGAACTTAAATACATTTACAGTAGTGGCTAAATTTGGTCCTCTGGGTCAAAATTAGATATTGAAAACAATGTCCAATTTTCTTCAACATTATTTGGTGCGGAATGGTTCCCCGACATTATATATACAACTTATTTGTCGAAAAAGCTAAATTTGGTCTTCTGGGGCAAAATCTACATTTTTCGCAAAAAAAATATCGCGAACCAATGTCCGATTTTATTCAAACCAACATTATTGGGTGCGGAATGGATCCCTGACATAATGTATACAACTTATATGTCGAAAAAGCTAAATTTGGTCGTCTCAGCCAAAATATGCATTTTTCGCCAAAAAAATTAATATCGCGAAACGATGTCCGATTTTATTCAAACCAACATTGTTGGGTGCGGAATGGATCCCTGACATAATGTATACAACTTATATGTCAAAAAAGCTACATTTGGTCTTCTCAGCTAAAATAAGCATTTTTCGCCAAAAAAATTAATATCGCAAAACGATGTCCGATTTTATTCAAACCAACTCTGTTGGGTCGGGAATGGATCCTCGACATAATGTCGACAACTTATATGCCTCAAAAGCTAAATTTGGTCGTCTCAGCTAAAATAAGCATTTTTCGCAAAAAAAACTTAATATCGCGCAACGATGTCCGATTTTATTCTCACCAACATTGTTGGGTGCGGAATGGCTCCCTGACATAATGTATACAACTTATATGTCAAAAAAGCTAGATTTGGTCTTCTCAGCTAAAATAAGCATTTTTCGCCAAAAAAATTAATATCGCAAAACGATGTCCGATTTTATTCAAACCAACATTGTTGGGTGCGGAATGGATCCCTGACATAATGTATACAACTTATATGTCGAAAAAGCTAAATTTGGTCTTCTCAGCTAAAATAAGCATTTTTCGCAAAAAAAACTTAATATCGCGACACGATGTCCGATTTTATTCAAACCAACATTGTTGGGTGCCGAATGGATTCCTGACATAATGTATACAACTTATATGTCAATCAAGCTAGATTTTGGTCTTCTCAGCTAAAATAAGCATTTTTCGCCAAAAAAATTAATTATCGCAAAACGATGTCCGATTTTATTCAAACCAACATTGTTGGGTGCGGAATGGATCCCTGACATAATGTATACAACTTATATGTCGAAAAAGCTAAATTTGGTCTTCTCAGCTAAAATAAGCATTTTTCGCAAAAAAAACTTAATATCGCGAAACGATGTCCAATTTTATTCAAACCAACATTGTTGGGTGCGGAATGGATCCCTGACATAATGTATACAACTTATATGTCAAAAAAGCTAAATTTGGTCTTCTCAGCCAAAATATGCATTTTTCGCCAAAAAAATTAATATCGCGAAACGATGTCCGATTTTATTCAAACCAACATTGTTGGGTGCGGAATGGATCCCTGACATAATGTATACAACTTATATGTCGAAAAAGCTAAATTTGGTCTTCTCAGCCAAAATATGCATTTTTCGCTAAAAAAAATTAATATCGCGAAACGATGTCCGATTTTATTCAAACCAACATTGTTGGGTGCGGAATGGATCCCTGACATAATGTATACAACTTATATGTCGAAAAAGCTAAATTTGGTCTTCTCAGCCAAATTATGCATTTTTCGCCAAAAAAATTAATATCGCGAAACGATGTCCGATTTTATTCAGACCAACATTGTTGGGTGCGGAATGGATCCCTGACATAATGTATACAACTTATATGTCGAAAAAGCTAAATTTGGTCTTCTCAGCCAAAATATGCATTTTTCGCAAAAAAAATTAATATCGCGAAACGATGTCCGATTTTATTCAAACCAACATTGTTGGGTGCGGAATGGATCCCTGACATAATGTATACAACTTATATGTCAAAAAAGCTAAATTTGGTCTTCTCAGCCAAAATATGCATTTTTCGCCAAAAAAATTAATATCGCGAAACGATGTCCGATTTTATTCAAACCAACATTGTTGGGTGCGGAATGGATCCCTGACATAATGTATACATCTTATATGTCGAAAAAGCTAAATTTGGTCTTTTCAGCCAAAATATGCATTTTTCGCAAAAAAAATTAATATCGCGAAACGATGTACGATTTTATTCAAAATAACATTATTGGGTGCAGAATAGTTCCCCGACATCATATATACAACTTATTTGTCAAAAAAGCTAAATTTGGTCCTCTGGGACAAAATCTGCATTATTCGCAAGAAAATTAGATTTCATAAAACAATGTCCGATTTTCTTCAAACCAACCTTATTGGTTGCGGAATGGTTCCCTGACATAATGTACGCAACTTATTTGTCAAAAAAGCTTAAGTTTGGAAGCAGCAGAACTGGCGCATGGCCTGTGACTCTTGTTGAACTTTTACTTTTGATCAAAACGCCTGAAGTAGCTGTAAATAGATAAATTTAAAAGTATGAACGTTAACGTCTAAAGGAAGAGACAATCTTGAGGTCACTATAGTGCTTCATGTAGTACTATAGAAGTTGGCAACAAAGGCCAGGAAAGGCTAGCAGTACTAGTAACAATATTAGGAAGCTCAAATCCATGGATCCCTTCATATGAGAAAGACTGACTTGAGGGTTAAAGCGTGAGGGTTAATGTGTTTAAAGAATGAGGTGAGGGTCAATATGACTCTCTTTTTACAACGTATGCAATAAATGCAAACTGCACAAGGAACCCCTGTATGTCTGGAACTCCCCGTTGTGGAATGGCAACTGCACAACTAGATTAAGAAATGTATAGAAAAGTGAAATACATGTATAGTATCACCGATGATACCTCACGTAGCGTCCTAACTGACCTAATAATTCATGTCGATCTAAGCTGACCTAGATGTTAAATGTCGTTTACCATGTCTGTTCCTTGCAAATCAAATATATCAAACAGCAGTTTACATGACGACTTTGTACAAGCTTAAGCATGAACATTTCATTTAAATTTGAAAGAAACCCTATTCTATTACGTTCGTTGCAAGTGAGATATGAAATCGTTCCAGCCAACCCGCGTTCCACTAAGCTCAACATTGTCCGACGTACAAAGAAACGTATGTTTAGACGTACAAAAATCATGTATGTTAAGAATTTATGAAGGTGAAAAAGACAATTTACCACATACGCCTGTTAGGACATTTTTGTGCTATTCTCACTTTCTTTCTGAGTGTCTGTACTCAATACTTTAGACGGAGATGTGAACTTTTATCTAAAAGTTGCGCCCGAAATATATGATTTATTCTCCGAAGTTCAAATGTTAGTAACTCGATGAACAATTAAGATTATCGCATAGGGATTCATACAGGGACTAAGAAAGCTTTCAGAATCTTGTAGAAAGAATTTGAGAAAAATCCATCGATTTCTGGGTGAGATATGAAAAACCAACATGTTCCACTCTCACGCAAGGCCGACCCGCGTGCCACCTGCTATCCAATTCTAGCGTGATTTAAACCGCATGCGACGGAAATCTCATTTTCTTCATAAATCATAAAGAGAGCGGAATTTTTCGATGCAATTTTCACAACATTAGGCCAATATCTCAATCTATCTGTTCCTCTTTTAGTTTTGCTGTACCATTAATCTGATTGAAGATATGAGTGTTACATATGTCTTCATTTTCGACCCCTACAAAAATGTTTACATCAAGTGGCGCTTATGGCAACTTTTCCCAACTTTTCTGAGTTTAAAAATCATTCATTCTACATAGATGATCTACAAAATGACTAAAACAGTCGTAATTTGATATTTCATTTTTTTACACAGTCATTTTAATGAGTTTTATTAGATATATTTACCAAAAAAAACGATTTATCTATATCCAAGCGGTAATTCTTATTACTGCAGGGCGCCACTGCGGCGAAAATTAATCGGCTTCTTTTGCTGATTGTAAAACCTTTTTTTTCGTCAATGATAGTATACAAAAGTAGTCAAACCTCGTATTGTGGTATTTCATTCCTCCAGTAGTCTGCTCAGCGTGTTTGATTGAATGTACTTACAAACAACCGACAGTTATTAAAACCTAGCGACTTTCCTCAGAACAGCAGGCATCAATGTAGAAAGCATTGAGGTCCATGGTAGTGTTTCAAGCCTTCTTGTTCAAATTAGCTTTCAGTTGAGTTGTGTGGTTTTCTGGGTGCTTGCGGTCAATGTTAAAGGATATCAATAGCGTGTTTACTCTCAGTATATGTCATATGAATTTGAAATGAATCATTTTTGTTCTATAGGTGCAGAGCTTTCAAGTCAATTGTGCAATGGTAGGACTTGACAGTATCACTTAAAAAATTCAAAACTTCATGCTTTGGCTTTGGCTTTGTTTTCAATGAATATTCTTACTATTGTAACTAACAATAGATTTTCTGGAAAGCTAAAAGAAACCATATAATTCTACTGTATCAACCTCTGGATGATTGCTGCTTATCTGTCCTATATAACTGTAAAGAAGCAGATTTTATAATCAAACAGACTACAGTTTCTTTTCATAGTGACTTGACTGATGCAGAATATTTAAAATAAACAAAATAACCCGCATATAAAGAAAGAACTGTATACTGTACTTGAAATAGACACATCTTTAACACCATCTTTTACAACAGGATATGATCCTTTGTGTTTATTCCTCATATGTATAACAGTACATGTGAAAATAACTCAAACTCGTGGATCATATCTATGTAATAAACAGATATTAAAACATTCAGCAATCCAGATTATCCAGATTATTTTGTCATGAAATCAAAGGAGCATAAAAGCTTCTTAACCAACAATTTCATATTCTTGTCACCCTCATCAGTTATATGTATGTGGGTTAAATACATGTGTGGGTTAAAAACAACACTGTAAAAGACTGGGATCATTCCAGTGTTACTGACAGCATAAAATTTTGTACATAAAGTAGTTCACATTGTACAAGTATGCACAAGATGCAAAATGGCTGCTTGCTAGCTTACCTTAATGATACTACTACATGTATTATATAAGACAAATGTCTAATTTCTAAATTGAACTTACAAATTTCTACTACAATTTCAATACAAATATAGCTGTGATTTCACATGCATCTGTATTAGAGTCACTGTAATGTAACAAACTACAGGCATTGCAGAAAGGGTTTCTAAGTAAATGTCCACTAGCTATTTAATATTTTCATAGGCTCATAAATCAATTATCATTGCATTAGGACTTGGGCTGGTTCATAAATAACTCTTCCATGCAGGAACAGGTGCTCTAGTGCTTAGTCATACCAAGGAGGTTAAAAACTATTGTCCACTGTCACAACCATACAAGAACAATTGATCTAAGAACTAGGTTATAACAACAATACAGAAACATATCAGTTGTGATGAATATGTATGTATGTATGTATGTGTGTGTGAACATGAGGGATAAAGACACAGTTTTGTTATTTGAATGGTTAGTGTTATCATAAGTTTCTAAGCAAAAAAATGCATCTTTGTCTTGTCACCTGTTGACCAACATGGAGTATCAATTTCCCTTTGTAGATTTTCATACGTGTATGAGGTTTGACACGTCTGTGACTCATCACTCTTCAGAAACTGAGTCCAAGCAAGGTTAATATCTATCTCATGTATCGATATAACCTCCTTGATCCTAGATGTCAACGCTCTCCACACAATCACAGTACACCGCAATCATTTAAAAACACAGACATACACACACACACACGCACGCATAAACATACATACATACACACACACACAATACCACTCCCCACACAATCACACAGTGCACTCACCACAGTTATTGAAACACACACACAAACACACACAAACACGCACACAACTTAACAATCATTATGGATTTGCGGGTACTATGATTATTTTACACATTTGTTTAAAAAAGTTAATATACCCGTTCTCACCCCATATGTGCTGTGAGAATAAAAGTGCCAAATATTTAATTTCATGAATAGCATCATCATTGCACATCATCTCATCTGAATGCCCTATAGCAGAATTTGATACTAAAAATGTGCAAATATGTTTGATAAGTTATCGATCACATGTTAAATACCTTTTTTTATATACATTGCATGTAAAACTCAGGTTAATCAGCCTTATTTTGTTCACCTGTGTGAAGCAAGTGGTGGAGCAAACAGTGACCTCTTTAGTTTGTATGTAAAGAATATTTAGGTTCTGTTGGAAAGAGTTTTAACAAGTTGTACATGTAATTTGTATTTCATAGGTATGCAGTTTTTGCTTATAATGCACCAATCAATCACCTGTCATAAGAAAGATGTCTTTTGGTTTTATCATGCATATGCATAAGTCACAATCATGTTTGTTGCCACCCCCTATGTTACTAGAATTTGGCTATATTAACAACAATCCATGATATCTGCATGAAAAATACTTGTTCATATCTATCTATTTCATTGAAAAGTATTTTTAAAACTATATACTGATACTGTGAGGGCAATAATGGGGGTCAGAAATCTTCCCTCCCAACATCTGCTTGAACAATATTGATATATGGTATGGAGGTAGAATGAGAATGTGACCTTGGGGATTCATATTCATTTTTTATCTGGTCTTCGAGATTTTTTTCTGGTCTTTACCAACTAAAAGTGTTTATTTTATGGTCCTATGTCATAGCATCAAATTCAAATGAGCTGCAAATGTACGGGCAAGGAGCGAGAAGATACATTTATGGTACATTTTATTTGGGGGATGAATGAATTGAATTGTAAAACAATTGTTTGAATAATTTTCATCCAAAAATGTATATTTTGCACTCATACAAGTAGCTCTTGTTCAAAGCCCGATGATCTCAAATTTGGTATTGGGACTGCCGTTAAATGTACACAAGAACAGAGCTTCTTGAATAGTCCAATTGCATCACAATAACATTGTGCTCATTCCTAACTTTTGTGTTGAGTAATAGTCTGCATTAGCATGGATGGTTTGGAAAAATCCATTTTAGGGTGAGGCATTTTGGAAGTATCTAATTCTGCAAGGGAGAATCTTCAGAGTAAGTTCATGTTCCAATGGAGTAGAAAAGCACGTGAGAGAAATTTAAGTGTAAATTGTGCTGCGTGGTGTAGGAATGTGGAATAGAGACTGTATGGTTTGGACTCAGAGGTTTTTATACAGATTCTGTGATGTCGGATCTATTTGTATCGAGCAACTGCTTAACCTGTCTCGGTGCTTCACCATACTATTGTTGCTGAGTAATTTTAACATACATGTAATTGCCCAAGACAGTAATGAGAGAAAAGAAAATCTGAATAAACAGCTGTCACAGTAACCCCCCTAGAGTCCATGCATACCCCAAAAGAAGTCTATTGCAAAAAGGAACTTATACCTATAGGTGAAACATTATAATCTGTTGGGGGGGGGGGGCATGTGAGAGAAATCCATGTGTAAACTGTGCTACATGGTGTAGGAATTGAGTTATCTGTATGTAGCAAAATTTATTGATTTTAATTTCTCTGTTATTTAGCCAGGGTGTCCCCAAATTCTCAGTGGAAAACACTACTTTACAGTCCAGGGCCCTGGAATGAATTGGATGGTATGACTACACACAATTCAGAGTAGCTTCATAAGTCAGCTTTCAAAATCATACAGCAATAGCTCATGGTCTGACTCGATTTGACTCAGATACACAGAAGAACACAGTGTCTAAGCATGACCCAATTGTAAGTTTGGCGACAAAGTATTGCGTCATGGACATTCTCCTGTGCAGGGCATCCAGTAGGAAACCATGAGTGCTGACAAATATGTCACTCCCTTTTGGGGTCCATAACCATGATGTAGATCTCCATTGGTGAAATCAGATGATTGTTCTGCTACCTTAATGCGAATCGATTATTTTGCAGAGTGGGAACACAGTACAAAAAGTATTCATCAGCATAAAGTGTATCATAAGATACAAAAACACCCAGAGATAAGACCATTTTTTTTTCAAACGAGTTTGCTCAGCGTAAGGCCATCGACCACTGAACTATGCTCACTGTAGGCTGTGTAGCAGCATCTCTTCTCCCTAAGTTAGAAACATTGTGGAGCTAGTTTGACTCACTGACTCAATAGGCGAAGCAGAGGTTACGAGTTGCTTGTGAAATTCCCTTCCCCATTCTAACCAGAATGGTTTGATCCACTCCCACCTGGAGTTATGTGTTTTGACTAATTTGCTTCAGATGTTGAGATAACACATGTGTATAGTCGTTCTTGGTTTAGGGTGGGTACAGAAAATTAAGGTACAGGTATGGTTCAGGTCTAGAGGATCAGGTACAGGTCCGCACCTATCTGTGAAAACTAATGAATGGGCGACTCAAAACAGTGGTCCATTTTTGCAACGAAAGATTCTATTTGGACGTTCATATGCATTTAAAAAAAAATTCTGTATGTCAACAACACTAACTGCCTCTGTTTTAGACCAAGTTTGACTGTAGAAGCTCGGTAAAAATGACTATCAACTCTCTACTTCACTGTCGTTCTTTTCTTGGATCTGTAAGCCCCAAAACATGTGAACGTCTGCCGATATAATCTGTTCATTTCGAATCGGTCCAACATCCAGTCCACTGATTTTTCAGGTCTGTTTTTTCTGAATCGGTCCAACATCCGGTCCACTGATTTTTTCAGGTCTGTTTTTTCTGGACCGGTCTAACAAGCAAAAAACGTTTTTTGTACCCACCCCTATTCTTGGTGAGTGAAAAGTAAGGTACCAAATTTTTCTTATGGTGTTGTCCTGTTAGATCATAATGTTATTATGGTTTCTTGCAAATTCTTGCCCGACAGCTAATTGCAATTATTATTATTTGATTTACAATAATAGGTGAAGAACAATATAGCCATTGTGTCACCTCTAGTCTGAAAACATTAACTCTAAATTCTTTCTGGAGAACACATCGATGTTTCAAAGGTCTGAATTCGATCCCAGGGTCGGCTGGAAAGGTTCAAGTAAAAAGGGAATCCTGTGTTTGAGGAGGTGCCTAGAGCACGTTAACAGCATTATTACTCAGATTGGGTATCTACTGGCTGCAAATTAATACACCAAGGTGAATGAATGAGACAGTGAAAGACAAAGGATCCCACGTTTTCTGTATTAACTGTACATGGATACCTTGGCAGAGAGTAGTTTTTCACATGAGACCCAATTGCTATATATGGGTCACAGGGGCGTGTAGTGTTGCCCATTTGGTATTTTTGGTACGAAGATGTCTAGGTGGTATAACATCACATTACTAATACTACTGTAACAGTGGTATTCAAGGACTGCTAAACCGAAGACGCCTAACGGCTTAAGCCTTTATGGCCGAACGGTTTGCACGTTCGATTTGTGATCCGGCTGCCCGGGTTCGGCGCGGGTTCGAATCCCGGGAGTCGGGGTGTTGTTTCTTTCTGTTCTTACTCGCCCCTCTGGTTGTTTCACTGGTTCCCATGCCGACCCTGTGAGTAACAGGCTAGCGGATGTGCCACACAGGGATGTCGAACTCGGAGATTCGAGGACGAATCTTGAAAAGAAAAGGGGGAGTTGCGGGTTCGAATCCCGGGAGTCGGGGTGTTGTTTCTTTCTGTTCTTACTCGCCCCTCTGGTTGTTTCACTACCAACGTTCAAAGCCGCCCCCCACCCCACACTTCGCCCCCCTCCCCCAAAAAAAGTGCGATTTAATAGAGTACCATTAGCAGTTCAGTTCTGTGCGCAGCTGTACAAGAAACGTCCAGATTCTATCAACAACGTCTGCTACTAAAAAATGTATGGCGAATTATGTCACGGTCGCTGGGAAATGATGTAAGGTTACACAGCGGTAAAGGTTATACGTTTACCGATCGAACCGACCCTGGACCCGACCTCAAAGCTGCGATCATCTGCCGACGGCCGACTAGGGTTTGAAGAAAAGGCATATCTGCACTGTTTGCTAAACCTTAGCCTTTGACAGACATGTAGAAACAATACACCCAACTCACTTTCTCGTTATATTCTTGTCCAAAATAACGTAAAACTACACTTTTCCTTGCGTATTCCTAGGGTGTACGGCAATTTTGGGCCACTGGTCGTCCAGGGCAACACCAAGCGAGGTGACCCATGAACCCAAGAATGACCCAATATACTTGGTTACCCATCGAAAAACACAACACATGGAGTCTGACACACTCATCTCTCTGAGCCACTTGTAAGTGGTTACCGGTCTTTCTCAGGAGACAGGAGACGTCTCATAGCTCACTTCTAACTGCATCACGGTGACCACCGTTAACCTCTTGTAAGTGAAAACGGTACTTGTATGGGGTGCATGGCGATCATCGACAGCGCTCTTCCCGATGTGCGGAACCACGACATGCCTGAAGAGGACCGGTACTTCATCCAGGGGTTGTGGGAACGCTTCACGGCCTTCTTCGGCCTCTGGAAATTACCATACACAGGTAGTGTAGTGTTGTTTAACAGTATGCCAAAATGTTAATTCCTGCCCTGTCCATAGAACAACATTTCCTTCCTTTGTATCCTACAGGCCTTGCCACAGGGGTTTTAGCTTTTTCTTTGTACATCAATGTCATATAAATGTTGTCATCAGATGATTTGCTTATTCTAGATAGAAAATAAAACTTTCGAATTAATTTACATCTGCTCAGATGACGACTTCATGGACAGTCTTCATGACAGCCTGATCGAGGTGGAGATTAAAGTGGAGAAGCTGTGGCTGAAGAGACAGTCGCTCTTCAACCTTAAGTAAGTACAAAACATGATAATTGAGTATTATGCCCTTAAAGATGCATGGAGTGATTTTCCTGATACGCTAATTGTAACTAGAAAAGCCTTAAACTTGATGGTGATGATTGCTTACAATAAAAACAAAGACGCGGCTTGAGAAGTTCTAAAAAAATCATTGGGAATGTACTTGACAGTTTGAACGCTTCTATCTTCACAGAATGAAAGAAACGGACCTCCCTGCGGAGCCTGAATTTGTTCCGATTGTCAAAGATGTTCCCGAAGCTGCAGAGGTAGAACTTCATGTTCGTCACCGTGTCATCAAGGTCCGCCCTGCCTCCCCGAACAACTGCACAGACAGCGGCAGCCAAGCGATACGCTCCGTGAACAAGGCTCCAGCGGTGGTAACATCCATGTTCCCGTCAAAAGAAGACAACCCCGACAACCCCCAAACTAACCAGGTCAGAAAAATAAAGTCTGTCCTATCCAAAGGTGAGAAAAGTGACGTGATGTCAACCAGGAGAGTTCATTTTGCTCAGGTCGTTCTTGTTCGTCACATTGAGGAGCGTAAGTTGGAGTGGGCAAGTGTCAAGTTGAGCCCTCGTGACAAGGTGGCTCTGGTTTTCGGTGAGATGTTGACAGACGACCACATCCAGGCTGCCCAGATGCTGCTCCGCCGCCAGTACCCGGCACTCCAAGGGCTGGAAGCGCCTGCAGTTGGTCACTGTGAGGACGGATTTGCCAAGATAACAGGAACAGGGCTACAAATCCACCACAACGGCAATCAGCACTGGGTACTGTCGTCTTCCACAGATAGACAGGTATGCCTGTATGACAGCCTCGGCGTCGTCATGACTCCATCAATGCAAAGCCAACTTTACCAGTCGTACGCCGAGTTTGCTGACCAAGCCAGAAACGTCCTAACCGTCACCTTACCGGACGTACAGCGTCAGGGGAACGTCTTTGATTGTGGGCTGTTCGCCATCGCCTGGGCAGTGGACATCGCAGAGGGGCAAGACGTGAGCAAGGTTGTGTTTGACGACAGGAAGATGAGGAGCCATTTGGAGACGTGTTTCAAACAAGGGAAGCTTACACAGTTTCCGCGTCAGACCAGCTGCCGAAAGGTCGGCCCAACCAAGGCACACCAAATCTCACTGGTCTGCCACTGCCAGCAAGAAGGGCGTCTGGGAAGGATGGAAAAATGTAAGGCGTGCCGGAAAATCTTTCACGTCAACTGCCTGCCAGTCAGCCCTCCACGTGATGGAACATGGGCATGTGGGGACTGTGCTGTGTAAGAAAAAACAGCGTTTACAGCGTAAAACTACTCATTGACATTTAAGATCAATGACATCTGCTTGTTCTTTTGATGGACGTAAATCAAAGTACAAGACTGATGCGGTGTGTTCATCTCTGTAGTCGTGACATGTTGAATATTGAACTGATCCCTCCACCATTGCAGATACATTTTGGTGTTTCTGTGTAATATTTAGCAATTTTGTCTCATGCTGTCACCAAATCGCTCTGGTCGGCCACTGGGAACTCGATGAGTGTCTGTGAAGGAAGCAGGGATGCGGGAGGATCTTTCACGTCAACTGCCTGCCAGTCAGCCCTCCACGTGATGGAACCTGGACATGTGGTGACTGCGCTGTGTTAAAAAACCAATTTGTTCTACAGCGTAAAACTACTGATTGACATTTAGGATCAATGATAACTGCTTGTTCTCTTGATGGACGTAAATCAAAGCACAAGACTGGCTCGGTGTGTTCATCTCTGGAGTGGTGACATGATGAATGTTGAACTGATCCCTCCACCATTGCCGATCCATTTTGGTGTTTCCGTGCGCGTAATATTTAGCAATTTAGTCCAGGATCTAGGAATTTTGTCTTCTGCTGTCACCAAATTTCTCTGGTCTGCCACTGCGAGCTTGAGGAGTGACTGAGAAGGGCACAGAATTGTTAGGCATGCCGGAGGATCTTCCACGTCAACTGCCTGCCAGTCAGCCCTCCACGTGATGGAACCTGGACATTTGTCAACTGCGCTGTGTAAGAAAAAACAAGCTGTTCTGCAGCGCAAAAACTACTGCTTGACATTTAGGATCAATGATAACTGCTTGTCCTCTTGATGGACTTAATTCAAAGAACAAAACTGATGCGGTGTGTTCATCTCTGGAGTGGTGACATAATGAATGTTGAACTGATCCTCCACCATTGCCGATCAATTTTTGTGTTTCTGTGTGTGTAAATAATATAATATTCAGCAATTTAGTGTAGGATCTAGGAATTGTGTCTTCTGCTGTCACCAAATCTCTCTGGTCTGCCACTGCGAGCTTGAGGAGTGTCTGGGAAAAAACAAAATTGTTAGGCATGCTGGAGGATCTTTCACGTCAACTTCCTGCCAGTCAACCATCCATGCGATGGATCCTGGGCATGTGGCTACTGTACTGAGTAAGAAAAAACAATTTGCTCTACAGCGTAAAAACTACTGATTGACATTTAGGATCAATCTCCT
>NC_049990.1:17071630-17111739 GCF_000003815.2 Branchiostoma floridae | reverse complement strand
AAGCACAAGACTGATGCAGTGTGGTAATCTCTGGAGTGGTGACAAAATGAAGTGTTGAACTGATCCCTCCACCATTGCCGATCCATTTTGGTGTTTCTGTGTTTGTAATATTTAGCAGTTTAGTCTAGGATCTAGGAATTTTGTCTTATACTGTCAACGAATCTCTCTGGTCGGCCACTGCGAGCTTGAGGGGTGTCTGGGAAGAAAACAGAATTGGAAGACATGCCGGAGGATCTTTCACGTCAACTGTCCGCCAGTCAGTCAGTCTCATGTTCATGCGGCGACTGCGATGTGTAAAAGTAGTCTCTACTGCGCCGCAAATAGGTTGAAATTTAGGATCAAGAATAACAGTTTGTTCTCCTGATTGAAGGAACGGAACAAAGTCACTCGGATGAAAACACGGTTTGGTCATCTCTGGAGTCATGACATAACGTTGAACTGATCCCACTACCACTATTTATAAGTTGTTTGCGTGTTTATGTGTGTAATATCATAGATTTAGTCTATGGTGTGTCTACTTCTATTTGTCATCAGTAAATGTACTGGTTTGAAAAGACTTTGTGAAGCATATTTACCTTATTTCATAGATGCTATATGTAATCTTATTACCATTTTGAATAATGTTACAATGTGTGTTATGTCTTTGAATATGTTCAAATAGTAAGGCTATAAGACATGGTGTGTTAAATTACCAAGTTGGATTTTCTATAGTATACTTTATTTTCAGGACTTTATGTGTTAAATTGTATTTCTGACTGCCTTAAATGGTTGTGCATGATAAAGAAGCGAAATAACTGTACAATAGATAACTAGAGTTCGGCGACCTCATACCTCCATGAAAATTTAGAGCTTTTGTAAATTTCATGCAAATGACTACCATTTACATAATTTATGTATGGCGATGTTCATCATTGACTAACGTACACATGTCACAATTATGAAATTCCCAATATTAGTCATTATGTGGATTTGCTATTTCTGTATATATTATGTAAATCAGTTCCTCACTTGCATATTTGGTATCTGCTTATCTCTCACCTATCATAAATTACATGTGTTACATTTACGAAAGTTCAGCTATTGAAAACAATGGAATTGTACAATTTCCTCATTAATTATGCAAATTAAGTCCTCATTTGCATAAAATTTATATCATTATAAACATCTTTGCCCAAGCTACCTGCATGCCTAAAATGATGCCAATCCGTCGTTCCTTTCTGCAGTTATCCTCTTTGAAGTGTCTTGACAAAAATGCCCCTGCAGTTCCACAATTAAATGTTAGGGGTCTGAAACTTGCCCCACTTTGCCATGACGTTGAAAGCTATCTACCACCCAAATATCAAAACCATATCATGTCCGGTACAAGAGATACATTGAAAAACTGCTATGATAGAATAAGCTCATTAATTATGCAAATGTAATCTAATTTTGCATAATTTGTATTTTATCTTGTATAACATTGTCTAAGGTACCTACATACCAAAAATCATGAAAATCCATTGTTTCCTTCTTGAGTTATCCACTTCAGAAGTTTCTGACAGAAATGCCCCTGCTATCCCAAAACCAGACGCTAGGGGGCCCAAACTTATGTCACTTATTCCTGAGCACAAGAGCTATCTAACACCCAAAAATTGGGACCATATCTTGTTCAGAACACGAGATAGCAAAACCGGAAGTGGCGCTGCAGTACCAAGGAAAGTCGCTAGGGGGCCCAAAATCTAAACACTTTTAGCTTTTGTCACACCCCACCACCACACCAAATATGAAACTAATCCATCCAGCCGTTCTTGAGTTATCTTGTTGACAGACAGACACACACACACACAAACGCAGGGTAAAATATAACCTCCATGACATTTCATGGAGGTAATTATTATGTCACATTGTGACGATAAGATGTTGGTCAGGTAGACAAACTAGTACTTCTGCTTGTAAATATTGTGTGTGCTTAATTGTGGGGTCATATGGTGTAACGACAGGGTGTTTGTCCCGGAACCTAGAGGTCCCAGGTTCAAATCAGCTGATATGTCGCCGATCTTGTGCCATTGGGAAAGGCATTTTACCCAACCTTCCTCACTTGACTCGGGTAGAAATGAGTACCTAGCTCCAGTTAGGGCTGTCCCTCGGATAGGACGTTAAATGTTTTAGAAGACCACACCTCGAGCACATTTAAGAACCCACCAAAGTAGTGGTCCTTCCCGGTGTGAGTGGATCAAACCTTACAGTTTGGTCTCTGGGTTGACATGTTGAAAAGGTGATAGTCACCTGTCAATCATTCCACAAATGTGGTAAGTCTCAAATAAATAATTACAATTGCAAGAAAGCTTGCAGAGCAGATCAGTACAAACATGTGATAACAGACTGAATATTATATTTATGACCAAAGGAAAAGTTCCTCTTTAAATCAAGATTTAAACTAAAACAATTCATGCTACACTTTTAAGTGGAGAGCTCAGGTGGAAAGCAAGAATGATCAGTAAATGTATTGTTTTCAGAATTAGTAACGTCAAAAAAACTAAACTTTCGACAAATGTTATCATGTGTATGTAAGAATTTCGTCATCTCAACAACAAAAAAGTGGCAGTTCTATCTAAAAGGTCAAAGGAAAAATTACAAATTTAAAGCATCATTTCAATTAATCTTTCACTTCAAAGTTGCATTACTAGAGTAAAAAGCAGGCTGTTTGCGTTTATCATTTTCATGATAATCGGAAACATGTCAACAAAAATTTCTCTAGATTTTTGACTGCCTAAAGTGGTGGTTATGACTGTAGTTAACAAAGGAAAGTAAATAATGTCGCATGTCCAAAATAGTTGCATGTCCTTGTCTTATGATAAGTCACTTATAAGTTTTAGTTTATGAGAATTTTTCAGGTACAAATGCTCGTTAACATTGCTTGTGCTTCTCATCAAATTGCATAAAAGCTTGCTCAGTAGAAATATAAAAGCAACAGGAGAGTAGAAAGTGTAAACTTTGTTTCAACACAACAGAAGAAAGACTCACCCAAAGTTTTTGGTCGAGTACTCCGAAAATTTATGGTGAGTCTTTCTTCTGTTGTGTTGAAACAAAGTTTAAACTTTGTCAACTATAGATTCCACCAACACAGATAGGATTTCATTAGGAAAGTACAAAATTTGTAACATTTGAATACAGGCCAAAATTGTTTAGAATTAAAAAAAAACGTTCCTATTTAAATTCTTGTATCAATCCATGTAACACTTCAAAGTGGCATGCTCAGAAGAAATAATACCGTCCGTATTATTTTCGTAATGCCAATGAAAATGTTAATAAACTTGTCTAAATATTCGACAAATTTTGTAATCAGAAATAGAAAACATTTTTGAGAAGTTAGACAAAAAATTCCTCTAAATATGTCATTGCCAGAAGCATATTTATAGCCGTGCTTAACAAAGGAAAGTAAATAATGATTAACATGTCCAAACACATAATAGTTTCTTGATATGCCACTTGTGTCATTATACAAGGTTTTGGTCAGTTCGAAAAGCTACTGCTTTTTATTGCTTTTGCTTGATTAATGATGCATGCCAACGATTGATTGATTGAATAAGTTGCATGAAAACTTGTAGAATAGAAATATAAAAAAAATCAGCAAGATACACAGAATTTGTAACATTATCAGATAACAGACCAAATTAAGGGAAGAGTTCTCATTTAAAAATATCACTTCAGGTTATAATTCAAAATGACCCACTTAGAATGAAAAGCAGGCCAGTTGAATTATGTATTATCAGAATAAGTATATTTTTTTTGACAAATGATATTTCATTAAACACATTAAATCACCCAAGAATTCACAAGGAAACATTATAGCATGCAAAAACTATCAAGTCACAAAAACTCACATTGTCAAGCAAATATTTTTGGGAAATGAGAAAAGGTATTTTAGAAACTTTAAAATGATTTAGAGAATAAAATAAAATCTAATAATAACTTATGGTTTTCTACCTTGTAATGGTACTCCTACTGCAAAATATTTGACGTTTTGATTTGAATAAAGTTTGATTGGTTTACTGATTCAGCAATTGTCTTTCTTTTGTGAGGCAACAGTTATTAGTGTATTCAGTCATTGGGTGAGAATTGGAGCATGCACAGTATGAAAGATATAACTCCGGAAATACCCCTCCCGGACACAAAATTCGACCTGCCGGGTCAAGTTCAAACGCGACAAGGCCCAAAGTCAATCCTAGGCAACAAGCAACAACCCCCACCCATGTGTAGAAATACGTCGCAGTCGCGCGTATCGTTCCAGACACACAGCGCCAAAAGTGCCCCCAAAACACCAAAAATGCCACCTGCAATGTCAAGTTCAAGAGCCAGGAGGCCCAAAATCAAACCTGAGTGTCAAGCTACCACCCCCAACCCGCATACCAAAAATCGTTGTGCTCGCACCATCCGTTCTCGAGATACAGCGCCCTAAATCCCCAGCTTCCAAATTTTCCCACGCCCGTGAAAACCATACCTGCATACATGCAGGTAAAGAGAAAGAGGATGACAGATAATACCTTGGTAAAACCAAAGCTATAGAAGTGGACTGTAAAAGTTCTGAAAAACGCTAGAGCGTATGTATTCCCTAAAACCCTCATAGTTCCATGAAATTCTCATGATTACGTAGACACTCCTCTGGTATAGTAAAGAATATAATATAATATATTGTACATCAGCCCATGGTGTCATATAAACATTCGGATATTTAGTATGGGACCTTGAGACTTTGAGACTATTAGATGTTCTAAAATTGTCCATAACGTATTATATATTACATAATTATTTATCCATGTCAGAAGGACGTTTCACACTTAGTTTTACACCGAATTGAACTGGGATATGTTAACATTCATAAATGTGCACATCATCTACTGTAAATGCAGAAATATATGCGTTAGTTTTATGTGCCTGGTTTGTGTGGTGACATAATCGACCGCCTTGAGAAAGTTCCCTTTAAAATATAACTGTTGATGTTTCAGAAATCTGACAGACTTTTGCTGCCAAACACGTTGCAAACGTTAACAACGCTTTGATGCGTTTGACGATATTTTGTTTGTAAATGTCAGCAATTTTGTTTTGTTTTTCTCTAGATTTCTGATAGCAGACCGTCGACCATGTATGGAAATTCTACAGTACGTAGAAACTTTATCATAAAATATAAGCAGTAACTATCATTGTCTTGTGTAAATAAGCAGTAAAATCTCAAATAATAACCACGTTATTGTCTGCTGTAGAAACGCCTGGTGCGGAAAATTATAAGCGTTAGCGCTTTAGTCAACCGGGCATGTAGACACTCGCCACGTGTCATTGATGCCCCCTAGCGTTTCATATTAGTTTTGCAGCAATAAGTGATTGCATCTGCAATGATGTCTTGAACTGCTAGGAGGCAATTTTAATCCATGCTGTGAACTCTATATGCCATAATATAGTACTTTCCATGAATTCAAGAATTTAATAGTCTTTACGGAATGCACGGAATAGACGGAATGCATATGTGTTTAACAGAACTCCTCCAATCCACTACCCGTCTTCTAACAAGAATGGCAGTAAAACTTTTTTTTAGATATTGCCATTGTGGTGACAACTGTCTCCTTCAATCCTATAAGATGTGAACATAAGACAAACCAAGCCTTTGAAAGAGTGGATGGGATGTTAAGTCTTGTATTTTTGCAGCATTCTTTTGTCCTGGACTTTTTCATTCGCTCTCCTGTATTAGTTTAGGGGTTTCCTTAGGATATCATTGGTAAAATGAAGTCAGTAAGGCCTTACAAATACGGAAACCACATACTTTTTATTTCTACGGCTACACTCAATGATATAAAAAAAAGGATAATTGGGAAAATAAACATCAAAATGTTTGTTATCATAAAGCAAAAACCAGCAACATGATACCGCAAGTCAGTAAGGCCTTACAAATACGGAAACCAAATAAGTTTTATTTCTACGGCTACACTCAATCATATTAAACTAGGGGTAGAGAAAAAATTAAACATTAACATTTTTGTTATCATAAAGTAAAAACATACACCATAGCGCCAACAACCAGCAAAACAGGAGCGGTGTTGCTGTGTAACAAATCCGACACCGGATTAGAGGGAAATGGTTTTACTAAAAGATTAGTTGGCTAAGTCAACAACTCAGCAGGCACGGGCTTTGTGCTGGAAGGTAATGTTTGAGGGATTAGAAACTCTCCCCTGAAATGTTGATATTGGACACCCTTTTGAGTGCAGCCACTTGAAAAGTGCTACAGCACAGGAGAACGCACGTTCTGTTGAAAGGGGCTGGTGTTTAAGTCTTTGTTGTCAGGCACAAATACAACAGGTGCGTCATTTCGTGACAGTGTGAGAGCAGCGGGATTGAACCAAGTTGTGTCCAACGATTCCTTGCCAGGTCTTGTTTTGAAGACGGTAGTTGACTCTGGGTTTACAGGGCAGTGTTTTTGCTCTTCTATGTGGGGACATTTATAAGGGTGTTCTGTTGGAAACCGTTGACAGATTCCGAGGTGGAAAGTACTTCGTTCTGCCACACGCAAACCCACGGCAGAGAAGAACGGACCTATAGTCTATGGCCAACCAGTTGTGACAACACAGGAAGAGGAAACAAACCAAGAAGGTGATACCTACGGGATTTTAAGTCGAATGTCTTATTTTGGTTAGAAGGTGGACAACAGTAACTTGTTGATGCAAGCTGACGTATTCCAAAGGGAACAGCAGGGTAGTCTAGAATTTTAGATCTGACCGACTACCCGAGAAGATAAGGTCTTCGCTGTGTTGACTTCAAGCTATATTTCTACGGCCATCTGAGACGAGAGTAACAGGTTTAAGGGTTCTCAGGGCGCCAACATGTCGGCCCGAGTTGTTGACAAGCAGCCGAAAAAGGGCGGGAAGGGAGAGGAAAGTCTGGAGCTGGTAACATGGATGGGACGACCGCCGGACAAGCCTACCAACTGTCCCGCCGGTCTGGAGTATCTCACCACCCTGGACAAGCTCCGCATATCACAGACATACGGGCCAGAAGGTAAGATGGAACAAGTAGAGGATAAGTGATGTTAAACTGTGTCGCTTTTGTCGATAGACCATAGGCATGATGCTAAAGTAGTTGTTGTCACTCGGAAGGCTCACCGAGCGGTAGATTCAACTGATTGCAAAGGAAATGGTAGAAAAACGGAAGGGGAACAACTTACATAAATTGTACGATGCCTGTCAAAGGGGGTGGGGGTTACGTTGTCGTTTTCTCACTTCCCATAGGTAGGAAATAAAACTATATATTTTAAGTGTCATTGACGAAAGATAACGGGTGTTATCTCGAACGTCTGACCGTTTTCGAAATCCCAATTTTAAGTTTGCTTGAGTAATTGCTATATGGCGTATCTTATCACCTTGATTGACAAAACTTTAGAATCGACATCTATACACTGAACAAGTCAAACAGAACCTCAAAATTCGTCTTGAGTTCATAAACTGTAATTCCCCCCATGAAGTGAACAATTGTATCGTTTTTGCATGGTACAATTTCTATTTACGCGTAGTCTTACGTTGCCATGATTATAGGCACCATTCAGAATCACTGGCCGCATCGATGGTAGGTGTCCTAATGACTTCCTCAAACACGCAGTAAAAGGGACCTGTTGACTCGTCGCCACGACAATGCTGTTACATCAGTGACAGTAGAGACTAAGTTTCTGAGCGTATTAGTTATTGTGTTGACTCTTAATAACATGAACTAGATTTCTAGCGAAGTCAACACCCAAAGCTATAAATAAATGTGTCTTTTTTCACTCGCATGAAAGGAAAGTGCTTTAAGCAACTTGAATGTGGCGTGTTTAGATTTAGTACGAAATATCAACTCACGAATAAGATTAGAAGAAGCTTGCCATTAAATAAGGTCTGTGTAAGGCTACGGCAAAGATAAATTAATAGAGAAAGAATTAACTTGATTGATTGATTGATTGATTGATTGATTGATTGATTTTTCACATATGATATCTGCAATCCTTGTCTTTCTCACAGGACCTGTATGCAACTTTGAAAACAACGATTACGTCATCAAGAACGGCAGAGGACAACAGGTGTATTTTGCGTCGGAAGGTGAGGAACTACAACAAGCAGATGTTGAGCAGTACTAATCGATAATGAGAACCACAAATAACTTCAGTGAGGTTTAAACATGCAGAAACATACTTCTGTATCGGAAGCTATTCCTCTTTAGCTCTTCCATGTATTGCTTTGCCGATTGAAACCACATGGGGCCGTATTTTCTTGATGCTTGAGATTGTATAATTGTGTAGTATTCCCTTTGTCGCCAAGTGAATATCAGGCAAATACTGCACTTTAGAAAGCTTGCATCTTAATCTTTGTGGTATCTAACTATCATGACATAAATGGAGCTATCTAATGGGCTTAAGAATAAATCAAATACAGTACGATAGATCGATAAGAAATCACAGGTGCATACAACATTGTTAAAAAACGTTCCCCTTTGTTCACAGAGACGAACTGTTTCTGCCGGCAGTGTTGCGGCCCTGCCCGCGCCTTCCACATGCGGCTGTACGACAAGCTGTCCCGGGAGGTGCTGCACCTGGTGCGGCCAGCGCGCTGTGACGCCTGCTGCTGTCCCTGCTGTCTCATGACTGTCACCGTCAAGACAGGCGACGGGGAGACCCTGGGCTACGTCAAGCAAAAGTAGGCAAAACTATGAAAATACACTATGAAAAACTAAACCTAACCTAGTACCCAAATTTGCGGCTGACACTGGACCCGTCCACTGCAGCTTCCGGGACGTGACTTTGGAAACTAGTGACTGCAGCAGATAGCCTGTGTCCACCCCGCCACTGTCCAGGCAATGCCTTGAGTTAAAATACAAATATCTATAGATTGGCGTTTTTTAAAGACGTCCTGATCAAGACTTAATATCTATGGGATAGTCTTGTTTTGTCAAATTATTTGCAGCCCAAATGTATCCTACGATACAAAAAAAAGCTTTATCATGTAATTGTTCAATTTGTGCTGAAAGCTTTCATACCTTTCCGAAAATGTCTGTGTAACACAAAATTCGCTATCCAGGGCTATAGCTGGCCCTCCCAGTGCAAGGGTGGTCGGATTTTGGGTGGGCCAAGAATCAACCTGAGGCTACTAAAAATGTGAGTCGCTGCAAGATGCATTAGCCTTAAAGTTTAGGCTCTTTATGTTAAAACTCACAGCACTGTCTCCCTTTTCAGATGGAATATATTCCACGGGATTCTGGAGGTTCAGGACGCGGACAAGAAGCCGTGGTACCACATCCGGGGTCCCGCCTGTCCGTGCCGCTGCTTCAGTAACATGGAGTACAAGGTAAAGGTGAAATCTCACTGCACTTGGGGCACCGGTGCGGCACTGTTGTGTTATTTCGCCGATTTTTAATAATTTAGATATTGCACACGTAAAAGTATGACTAAGAAGACAACAAAATTACAAAACGTAAGAAAATTCGTTCTGTATCTCTGAAATTCATAATTTTTCGAATCAAAAGGACCAAAACCGCACAAACAAGCTGTACGTTTTTCGTCTCCAACTGGTAGATTTTAGCACAGCAATTCTTAGGAACAAAACACACGAAGACCATCCAACCGAACTATTTTAAATTTCAAACTTCAGCTGAAAAAAAAAAGCTGCAGCCTTATTCTCTTGTTAATACCGAGGGCTGACCTATTGCTGTTGCTGTTGTTTACCGCCATACGTTAAGTTGCTGCGTGCATAAAAATAGTAGTAATACATTGAGTCTTACATTCTTTAGTTACTTTGGTCCAGCCTCTGCTCGAACCAGACATCAAACGTTATTATCACGTAGTAAACATTGACAGCCATTGAAAAATAAGTAAAAGCGTCAACCAATTTTCATGTCATATGATCAGATCCTGTCCCTGGAGGAAGATAAGAAGGCTGTCGGGTCCATTGCTAAACGGTGGGGAGGGCCACAGGACAAGTACAACATGGATCACGAGAACTTTGAGATTGAATGTAAGTCTTCAAATTCATTCCCATAATCACTTTTAATGTAATGTTATACTTTCTTTCCAAGCTTTTTCCTCATGTCCTTTTATTACAAAACATTTGAGCATTTCAATTGTGCAACCACCATTATTTCATATTTACATTTTTGGAATGTAACGGAAAGGCATTTTGATAGAGAAAGGCATTTTGATAGAGAAACTATATAAAATCGTACCTGAATCTGTTATAAACAAATTCTTCATTTCATGCTCTGTATACGTAGGATTGTAATCTTTTGAATATCAAAAAGGAACAGCATGTTGTAACCATTCCTTGCGAAAGTTGCTAATATGATGATCAATGCCAATGATGTACAAACAAGATGAACAAGTCTTTTGTGTTACAATGTCCAGTTCCGTTTGAGGTGGATGTGAGGATGAAGGCAGTACTGTTGGGAGCATGCTTCCTGGTTGTAAGTATGTTTGTTTATTATATCATATTGTCACAAAGTAAGTATATTTGTTTATTATATCATATTGTCACAAAAGTTCAGAATAGGGGTGGGTACCGGTGCAGAAAATCCAGGTACAGGTCCGGTTCAGGTCCAAAGTATTAGGTCCAGGTCCGGACCTGAACCTGGACCTGATTCAGTATGACTCATACCAATGGTCCATTTCACTACAAAGAAATCTGTTTGGTGGAGCATTAGACCTACACTTGCGTTTTAAAATCTTACAATGCTGACTGCACTTGTACGATTGGCTGTAAAACTTGGTAGAAATTACTATAAACTCTTCTATACTTCACTCATGTTATTTTCTTCCACCTGCAAGCGTCAAAACGCGTGCATGCCTGATAAAATAATCTGTTAATTTTTCAATAGGTCCAACATCCGGTCCACAGAATTTTTTCAGGTCCGGTTTTTCTGCACCGGTCCAATAAGAAAAACCGTTTTTGTACCGGTACACCGTACCGGTACCCAGCCCTAGTTCAGAACCATGCAATCAATGTACTTACTGTAAAATCATATATTTTGTATCATAATTTAACTAATAATAAAAGTGATTCCTGGAACAAACGATGGAATATTGAGTGAATTAATTTCAGATCCTACTTCATGGCTAGGTCATGTTCAGAAAAAAAAATTTAAGTCTGCAAAGTGACTTTGTTCTTTGGGTTTTATTATAATGTGCCCATTTTCCCCTTACAGAACTACATGTACTTTGAGATGAGCTAAAGAGAGACACAAAACATTATCCACAACTCTGGGGAGGACATACCCGAACAAGTATCTCAAGAAAGACTATTGAAAAAGATGGGACTACACCACAGTATATATATGAGCTGTAACTACATGAAAAACACAAATAAGAGGAGGTACCATTGTATTTTTTAAAATTTTATTCCATTATGGTCCTTTAAAGCATATTGTCTGTGTGTGTGTGAAGCTGATTAAAATTTTGCAATGCCGATTTGAACTTATAGAGTTGCTGTTACAGTAGTATATCTTACAACTAAAACTATTCATTATGTTATATTCTATTGTGATTTTGTGCTGTAAAAATTATTTGTAAATCTTGATAGATGTAATGTTATCATCATCTTCTCTCTGTGTCTTTGGTTTTAGTACCATTATCTAGTAGTGACAGAGCATTGATAAGTCTCTTAAGAGTCTCCGTTTGTCCTAATGTGGTCATCATCTCTGCCACACTGGGGCCAACCTGCATGGAGAGGGCAAAGTTCAAAGTTCATGATCATGTTTGGGAGATTTTTTTTTTGAAATTTGTTTTTTCATCTTAGACGTCTTTCTGTAGTGGATATTTGGTCCAAAACACAATGTCATAAACTGTACAGAGATCAATGAAGACCTCAATGTGTATTGTTCATTGTGTGATTATTAAAATTCGTCTTGAAAAGATACAAATGTCAGGCTACAACATTGTACAACATTATTCACCCAAGGCCACACACTATACATACCTGTCTGCCTGATAATACGAATCTCAGCATCTTCATCAGGGTACTGTACTTGACTGCCTTGTGGGTCTTGGACACATCTCTCAGTTTGATACCCACCTCCTCTAATGTAAACTGGTTTGTAGACATGTCCTGTAATGCCTTGTGGACTGTTCTGAGTACTGAGCTGGCATGGCAAGTAATCATTGACAGTTCCTGTACAGTAATATCTGGCTGGCCCCACAGATATTGAAAGTCAGGTGAGACTAAGTCACTCAGTAATGTAAAGTGGCCCTGAAACGAGGAAAAGAGACAAAAAATATGTGAAAAATTAATGGTCTTCATTTTCAAGGTGAAGTTCATAGGAATTGCGAAAATAAGAAAATTGGGAAGGAAAAACAGTTAATGATAATGCCAAACACATACCATTCTCGTTTCCAAAACTTTCAAAATGTACTCATCGAGTAGGATGGAAGAGCCTGAAAATCTGAGGCAAAATGCAAACAGAAAAATTAGTACTTTTAGTTTTGGTTGTACATGTCATTGAATAAATTGAATAAATACTAAAAAGCTGCACGGCTATCAAGCTTCTATATAGTACATGATTTCAAATGACCATCCCATATATTTGTAATACAGTTCATCCTAGCCTGCATCATTAATGGTGGTGGTGCATCCTAAATTAAATTTGTGTTAGCCTAAATTTTACTTTGGGAAGATCATGCAAAAGCGCTCAAGTATGACTAAAAAGACATTACATTGCTAAAAGACAATATACATTACTAGAAATTACATGCAGCGTCTCTACAAAAGGAAAACCAAGTTACCTTTCCCCGTACTGCTGCACTATAAGTTCCCTGAGGTTCTGTACTATCTGAGTCTGTCCATGATGTGTCCCAAACAGCCTAGCGAGGTGTTCTCTCTGGAACTCCTGTAACCTGTCCCAGTCCAGCCGGGCAGGGTGTTCAACAACCCGGGCTAGCGAAAACTGCACAGGTATGCAAAATAGTTATCAACAACACGGGCTGGGGAAAACTGCACAGGTATGCAAAGCAGTTATCAACAACACGGGCTGGGGAAAACTTCACAGGTATGCAAAACAGTTATCAACAACGCGGGCTAGGGAAAACTGCACACGTATGCAAAACAGTTATCAACAACGCGGGCTAGGGAAAACTGCACAAGTAGAGAAACATAATTGTAAATGCCTATAAGGCCACATATATTTAATTTGTTGGTTCATGGTGTTTAAAAAAATGAAAAAATAAAAGAAATTCAATATATTTAACTGGAAAAATATCATGAAAACAAAGCCAGAGGACCAGGGGTATGCCTTAGTGCACTCAGTTTTATGAAGTGAATACAGTCATATTCAATGTTTTCCTCTCTGCCCATTGCATATTTGATGCCTGCTTACTTTCACTCTAAAAAAAATCTGTGAACCAACAAATTCAATTGGTGTGACCTTAAAGGCATGGCATTAGATTTCACAATAGGTATTAAATGGATTGTTTGCGGTAGTTTTGAGTTCATGGTTCAAACAAGGGGGTAGACAGGCAGAAGTCAAAACAAGTATTTTTACAATCATGGTTTTAACTTGCTAGTGATAATGACACCACTGCAAAACCTTAAAGATTTACAGTAATTGAAATATCACATATTATAAATAAACATCACAGTGACTACAACAAAAAATGTACACATTCTCCACATTTGGTCACATTAGAAACGTTTATCTGAGCAACATATTTTGACTCCTCCAGTCTTCCACTTAGAAACTAAAATGCTTCACATTAAGTTTAACACAGGTAACTTGTAATACCTCAGCCACCATATCCTCAAGGGTTCGAACTTTCCTGTTATCATGGAAACCTGCTCCACAGAATGTGATGAAGTTTAACACTGCTTGTGGCAGGTACCCTTTCTCCTGATGAAAGTAAAAATCAATCAATGATTTAGACAAATGGATATCATAATCATTACAAAAACAAGCACCTGAGCAAATAATTTAGTTATCAAAATGAAACCAGAAATATATTGTACAAAACTAAGTAGTGGTGTCATAATACAATTGGGCACAATAAAACTGTAACAGCAATCTAAAGTAACACTCATAGAGATTACTTCATAATGTGCATTTATATCTTAGTTCGTATCTCTACCAAATGAAAAAAAATGCTTCCATGTAAGTGTAAAAAGTTAAACTTACACGAAAGTGGTTGGCAAAGATGTCTCCCTGTCTTTTGGAAAGTTTTGTACCATCCCTGCAATAAAAAAAAATGAATTTAGAAAGAGTATTTCACTATTTGTGTATTCAATAAACAAAATTAAATCATAGCTAATGAATATTGTGGCTAAAATCTGTAAACAAGCAGAAACTATTGTTGACTGTCTTAGTAATTGATCTTGTTCTACAATCCTATATAATTATGTACACTTGAAATACTGATAATACAACCATTACTACACATGGTTATAGAATTATTATTACCACAGCAAAGTCACATCAACATTAATGTAATTGCACACAAAGAAACATTCAAAGCAATCTATAATGTTAAACAGGCTTGTTCACTGCAGGTCACACACACAGGAGAACAAATCAAAAACAAATTCAAGGAAAGTTTCCGTACTTGTTAACTAGAAGAGGAAGGTGAGCAAACTGTGGAGGAGTCCAGCCAAAGGCTCGGTACAGCATCAAGTGTTTCCCAGTGGAGATCAGCCATTCCTGAAGGAAGAAATAGTCATGAATCAGTGTTGCAATAACCTAGTACTTGTGCATCCTCAAACACAGAACCCACATTTTACCTCCCTTATTTTACCCACCTTCTAAGATAGGTGTGCAAAAGTTAGGTGTGACAGATCGTTCAGAGTAATATAACCAGCTGCTGCTGCGCCGCGTGCCTGCAAAGCTGGTGTGTTATGCCGAAGGGCGGTTATACCGGCTATATAGATGCAGATACAGATTATGAAAGATGAGTGCAGCCACAACAGAGATGCCCTTCTCATGAGTGCACTATACACAAAGGGTTGCCTACTTACCAGCTTATTGGAACCAGGAGCTCAACTGTGAGGCTACTGCCAGTTGAGCTACAGGGACATCCCCGAAGAGTCATAGCTCCTATCATTCTATTCAATGCCATAAACAAAATGGCAAAAGCACAGGGTTGTAGCCAGCCTGAAATCATTTTCTGTCCCCTCAATTTTAACTCCAATTGCACTCAGAAGGGGTGCTGTTTGTAGGGGTTCCGGGGACAGAGGAAATCTTGAAATCTAGACCCTCTGAAACACTATTTCCTGCATTTTGAGGTGTAAATTTTGCTAGTAGAATAAGCTATTCAATGCCATCTGTTGGTGGTGAAAAATTACATAAGGGAGAGTTTTTTTTAATTTTTACATCAATATTTCTCAGTCACGGAGGACAGAATGTGCAAAGTTATAATCCGTCCCGAGCTGCAAAATTCTGTCAAAAGATGGGTGCTGGCTACAACCCTGCAAAAGCGTAAATGTGCATTTTTTTCACTGTCAATAGCAGAATTTTGCTTCCCCGCCTGAATTCTATGGCTTCCTCACTATTGTAAGAATACTAAGATTTGTCCATTTCTATCTGTTGCAGCTGACAAAGGGGTGAAGGAATGATGATAAAAAACTGCACGGTGGAAGTTTGCAATCTATCGACCGTAATTCTGTTTTTAGAATTCTATTACTAACTCAGTAACAAATGTTATGACAAATCTCCAACGTAACCGTGCCCCACCTGTCCCCTGAGTACATGGGATATCTGCATGAGGTGATCGTCTACCACGTTAGCCAGGTGATAGGTGGGGAAACCATCTCCCTTCATAATCACCTGGATTAACACAAGACAGAACTGGATAAGATTGGAGAAATGGCAGCTTCTCATTCTGTTACACCAGAATAGAATAAAAACATGAAGACATCTAACATTGGATGACATGACATTGTTCTCTTCTGCAGAATTCTGGTGACTGTATGAAAAACAGTCATACATCTTCACATGATGATGTGTACCTGAGTTTAGGACTTTATATATAGGTACACAACACTTATTTATGAGAGACAAATAGTTCGACAATTAATTCAACATAGTCACACAACAATAAACATTAACTCTCATAAGTTTAAAAGAAGGAAGATATATATGGAAAGAAATATTGTTTACACATTGTTCAGAGTTGTTGACTTACAGGGTCCCCTTCCACACTGGCTACATCATGTCTGGTGATCCCAAACACCAAGTCTGTAAAGGGTTGGGCATTCTCCTCCAGCTAGAGAAAAACAGCAGTCAGGATATTTGGTGAACAACTACAGTCAGCTGTTACATAGTATTACATGTATGTCATACCTGGGTAGGGATTATGTTTGATATGGGTGTCCTGGACCAGATGATGACTTGCAATGGGTTATCAGACGGCATGCGACTAGTATGCCACTAAAAATTCAATAACAGATTCGGACATCAGAATTATTGTTAGGAACTTTTGCAATTTTTTGTTTCTGAAAACTTCTGACTCATTTCACATTGAAACGTGTCTTTTCTCGGGCGGGTAAGACACATGCTATACACATTGTGCTTTCCACATCACCCTCTGAACATGTACATGTGTACTAGCCCTTCCACTTTTCCACATGATCACCCTCCAGTCTACCCATGGTCAGGCTATTTTGTGTGATATTGGAATGAACTGTGTTGTATTCTATACTTATACAGTATTTGATTATACTGCTGCTGACAGTGGTCAGCTAGTCTTCACACTATATATGCTTCCAGTCTGCTGTTTTGCCGAATTGGAATGTCCAGCAGAGTGCTCATAATGCTCATTCATGTATATCTATCCCATTGATGCCCCCATTCTTTTAACATTGAAACATTGTGTATAAGTACACTGCACCTTACTGATGGAGTTGTTGAATCCCTGTGTCTTTTTTGCATTATTAACATATGAAAAAAAAATGTAATTCCATTTGGATTTTTCACCTTAAACCTGACGACATGTGGAACCCCATCCTCCAGTCTCCGCCTGCATTCCTCCTGAGACAGCTGCCTGCACCTGTTGTCATAGCGAGGCACCTCCTTCCGCCTGGCGGCCTCCTTACGTAACAGCTCCAGCCGGTGGGGGGTACAGAAGCAGTAATAGGCTGAACCCCTCTAGGGAAAACATGTCAAAATTTTATACATTATGTAACAGTGGGGCTCAAGGGTTGCCAAACTGACCATGCCAACAGCTCTGAGCTTTTTATGTTGTGGTTTGCACGTTCGATCTGTAATCTGCCGCCCAAGGTTCGATACCTTAAATGACTTGAATTGATGTCACATGATTCGACTCCAAGCCATGAGAGGTGGCTACGAGGACCAATTTATTTTACTTTTTCTGTGATTCCCATATTTGGAACGCTAGAAAGTGTTAAGCTGTTGTTATCTACTCAATATTTTCTGTCCATTCTTACCTCAATGAGCTCTTGTGTCTTTTCCTTGTAGATGTGAACTCTTTCAGACTGAGAAAGAACAGATATGTGAACTCAATATATGTATACTTGAAACGTTATTAAACATAGCAAGGTGTCAAATGGGAAAATGAAGAGAGTATTGAAAAAACAATACCTGACGATAGGGTCCAAATTTTCCACTTTTAGTTGGTCCTAAAATTATGACAGAATTATTAGTCATTTGTAAGGATGGGTACAGGTACGACAGACAGGTTCTGGACTTAAAAGATTTTGGTTTGAGTTTAAAAAAAACTGATTCTGGACATCTAGCACTCACATCATATATTTCACACTAAAACCACGTTTTCAAGTTGTTTTAGTGTGAGATAATTACCAAATTAAATCTTTGCTTATGACATCTACTTTGGGTAGGGTAGTATTGGCATCGGTTACAATACTTCTATTGGCAAAGAGAAGACTTTGAGGGTCTGCATGCTCTTTTCTGTAAGGTGTTGGCAGCCTATTTTGATTTCTTATTATTCATGGTGAAAGCAATTTTATTCACGGCCAAATTTTCTGTAATTGTTTTTTGTATAGTGTAAAAATGAAATGTTGTCTGAGCCCCACAAGCAGACCCTCTCCTGTCTTTGCCTCAGTTTAAATTTGTTTCTATAAGGAAATGAAGAGAACATAAACTTGGCACAGGAGATGGAAGGATCCTTGTCAGGTGCTCACCCTCATCCGGCTCCAGCCCCGCCCACCTCAGCATCTCTTCCAGACTCTCCTCAGAACCTGGTACCAGTCTGGTCTGGGGTGGGGGGAGGGACATATGTAACCTGGAATCCAGTCTAGTTGTGGCATGGCCTAACTGTAGTTAGTGTAGGCTCTCTACGGGGCCAGTGCAACTCTCAGCCGCCGGTGTAACCATTCACACCTGGTAGCATTTTCCCAGTAGGACTTTGCCTATATAGTGGGAGTTAATTGATAGGCTCCCGTGGATGGCAAATTCAACTCCCACCGTACCAAACTCCTACGGGTGTGAAAGATTACCCAGGAGGTGGAAAGACCCCCCTGTCCCGAAGGTAGCCTGGCCAATCCACGGTAGACTGGATTCCACACATATGGGGATGTGGCTAAACATTTGTACTGGGAACATGGCTTAATAACAGTACTGTTGACAGTAGGGGTGGGTACCGGTACAGAAAATTCAGGTCCAGGTCCGTTTCAGGTCCAGAGGATTAGGTCCAGGTCCGGACCTGAGTCTGGACCTGATTCAGTGTGTAAAAACTTGTGAATGGACAACCTACTTCGTCTCGTTATTTTCCTCTACTGGTAAGCCCCCAAACATGTGAATGCCTGATCAGATAATCTGTTCATTTTCCAATAGGTCCAACATCCAGTTCACCGATTTTTTTCAGGTCCAGTTTTTCTGGACTGGTCCAATAAGAAAAACTGGTACCCAGCCCTAGTTGACAGTATGATTTCCCTGAAGAAATATATGATATACATCTGTAAGGCCACACCAATTTAATTTCTTGGTTCACGGATTTGCTCGATTTAAAAAAAAAAAATTTTGGAAAAAAAAATAAAAATAAAAATTACCACTCAGCAAATTTTCACCAGTTGGTAAATGGTAAACCATTTACCAACTTTCTGGTGTAGCAAATTGGCCTTTATATTGTAAGGTCCTTAAAATGTGGGAATTATTATTGCAGTTATATTTTTTCATTCATGAAGAATGGGACAAAGATAAAAACTGACACAGACTGCTTTTGTGATTTTCAACAAACAGGTACTGTTACTGTACAGTAATAGTGTTTTTGTACTTTTTTCAAACTGAAAACTTTTTATTTTCTATGTTTTGGAATAGCCCTTACATTTACCCCAACCATTTTACAATTTTTATTTTTATTTTAATTTCGCCCTCTCGCTCCATATTTTTTATTAAAAAATCCGTGAACCAAGAAATCAAATTGGTGTGGCCTAATGGGTGGCTGGATGAGATCTTTTTTTTCAAATCTGAACAATTGATACAAGAAAGTCCCTTTTAAATCAATAATTTTATTCATACAAAGTTTCTCATTTTTTAAAGCTAAGTCAAGTCACTAGCCACATATCACACAAAATTGTGAAGCATATCTGTTGTTGTATTGATGTTTTTATAACAAAATTTATATGTTCCATCCTTTTGTGTTATAAGATATTGTACAGTACATGTACATGCAATTCAGCTTTTAGCTGCGAGGTACCACAATATTAATAAACCATACATTCATTTAATTCAAAACAGCAATCTACAGTGTATAACGTTGACAACAATAGACTAAAGTAAAGAGTAGAGTAGAGTAGAGTAGAGTAGTAGAGTAGAGTGGAGTAGAGTAGAGTAGAATAGAGTAGAGTAGCGTAGCCTAGCGTAGCATAGCGTAGCGTAGAGTAGAGTATGTAGTTTTGGCCAGGTAGGACTCCAAGACAGTGTTAACTCCAGTTTGTGTTGCTCTTCTTTCATGCCAATGAGGTTTTATGAGCTCATAAGATCATAAAACCTCATTGGTCATGCCCCACTGTGTTGAGTGACTACAAATATATTGTGACAATACCTACCCTGTCTGTATCTTCTATCCTGATGATGAAGCTCCCATTGTGTGCCTTGGCAAACAGGTAGTTATAGAGGGCTGTCCGCAGTCCCCCCAGGTGTAGCATCCCAGTCGGGCTCGGGGCAAATCTGACCCGCACATCTGAACACGACAGTAGTGCACGGCTACAGCACACCCCTCTGACTGAATGGTGGAGTCCCAGGGAGCTATACTGTGGTATCTTTAACAGCAGGCGCATTGTTCCTCCAAAACTGTTGATCTGCTATTGACAGGATGACCATGTCAGCAGTGGAAAATTTTGCACTATTGACATGATACTTCCAATATTGAAAGGACAACCCTGTCAGCAGTGGAAAAATGTGCATTATTGACATGATACTTCCACTATTGACAGGATGACCCTGTCAGCAGTGGGAAAATGTGCACTATTGACAGGATGACCCTGTCAGCAGAGGAAAAAATGTGCACTATTGACAGGATGACACATCAGCAGTGAAAATAAAATGCACTAATGACATCATGATACTTCCCCTATTGACCGGATGACCCAGTTAGCAGTGGAAACATGTGTACTATTGACAGGATGGCCCAGTCAGCAGTGAAAAAATAGCATTAATGACATGATGATACTTCCACTATTGACAGGATGACCATGTTAGCAGTAGAAAAAATTGTACCATTGACAGGATGACGAGGTCAGCACTGGAAAAACTCACTTTATTGACAGGACGATCATGACAGCAGTGGAAAAAGACAGGATGACCCTGCCAGTGCAAATTTGTTTACTGTTGACAAGATCATCTGTTAACAGGATCGTTCTGTCAATAGTACAAATTTTCTACACTGTTGACAGGATCATCCTGTCAGTCAAGGAGGTTTTTAAACTTCCTTGAGTCAATACAGTTCCACGCTTTCAAGAATACAAAACAAGTCCATCGAAAAAATATATTTCTTAAAGTCTGACAGAGAATAACCATACTTAGATCATTCACTAAAATGTAGCTGATTGGACAATATAAAACTAAGGGGACACCTAAATGACATCATTGACAACTTGCTGTCATGAGAAAACGTCAAAATCTATCTTGTAAACACACATTTGATCAACACAACACAAACCATGTGTCTCAGTCGGTTCTCTTTGCAGCATGCCGTAAAATTACACAGCTGTCGTAATTACATCGTTGCTGTCTGCAACACGTCCTTAATAAATAATAACAATGCCTATAAAAATATTAGCTCCACAAAGTTACATCTTACACAAAGAAATATAGTTTTGCTTGAAAATCAAAAAGACTTAACATGTTGGGTGGAACTATTACTGTGTCATACCACCCCCTCATACCTAATAGACTAATCCAAATGTTACCGTAAAACAGGCTGGTACAGAGGTCAAAGGGTCAGGTGGACGCGAAAGGACAAGAACTCAGAAAAAATGGTAAAAGTTATTCTTCATTAAGTCTTTTTGACGCAAGATATGCTAGTAGATTCGTTAAACATGGTGCACATGTCCATACAGGTTTTTGGGTGGTTTATGCAAAACTTGTAGCTCTTGCGTAAGCTGTAATAAGGTCTGAGTCATCGGTCAACTTGGGTGACGAAAGCGAAGCGCTTCGAAGCCCAGCTGCGCTACCTCGTGCAAGCACGCTACACTGTCTTGTGTCTTGTCTCGACGTCTTGAAGACATAAGAAATGGCACGGAATTACTCAAATGTACCGCCAAAGCAGCAGGATTTCATAAACAGCCAGAGACCAGTAAGTTGGGGGTAGAAACGTTGACATTGTGTAATTTAAAGGGAAGGGGGAGGGGGGCATTATGAAATATATTGACCATGAAAAGATTTCCCGTTGAAAATTATGCAGTTTTTAACTTGATTTTATTTGTGTTGATCTCCAGGCGAGTACCATGATTGTGGTGGGTCTGGGAGTGGCTGCAGCAGCATTTACAGGTACTTATGACTTATGTTACTTCCATATTTCAGGTACAACCCTGGTTTAAAAAAGTAACCCGTGTGTCTGTAATACATGTAGATGCTTAGGGGTGGCCCCCATCTCCATTTCTGTAGCCCTTGTCCCACACATTTGTGCAAGACATTACAACAGGGGGCATGGTTAGATTGAAAATACTGTAAATGCAGAAATGGTGGTTTGATATTCGCGGTTTTCGCGGTGGCTGCTTCACCACGAACTCAAAACTACCGCAAACATTTTTCCATGGCAGTAAGGGACTGTGAATATGCATGGTGCTACCGCGAACTTAAAACTACTGCGAAAGTCCCTTTTCCCGCTATCGCGAAATTAAATCCCTGCAAAATTAAATGCATTTACATTATGCAAATGCCTTGGTGTGATCCGAATACTACTGGATGAAATACGCTTGCTTTGGATAATTTGTCAGAATATGTGAAGTTGAACAATCAATTATGGTAGTATGTGGTATAATGCAGCATTCTGTGAAACACATTTAAGTCGTCTCTTGCTGCTGTCATTCATCAGTACATTTTCATACCTACAGCCCGAGCAGCCATCCGGTGGTCCAAGCCTCTTATGGAGAGTGCCAAGAAGTTTGAAAAGGCAGTACCGGTGAGTAACGGTTATGTTTTAGCATCACATTTCACTCACTCACGATCCATTGTTTGATAATACTGCTTCTGGGTTCCCTGACATGGGTAGGCAGCTGACGGCTAGTCTTCACACCGCACTTCTAACAAGTTCTATGCGGCTCTGTTACTGTTAGACCGCACACATTTCATGACTATAATTTTTAATCCGTAAATAGTTTCATCAGGTTGGTAGATCAATCGAACAGTCTTCTTCGTTTCACAACCTCTTTTTATTCTTCTGCAGACGTTTCGGTGACTGTCTGTCACCTTCATCAGTGCAAAATGAAATATACTAACGTTACTCGATATGCGATATGACCTGTACAGTGCAAATCGAACTAAACCTATTGTGACGTAATTACTTGACATGGAATGTTCTGGAATGTGATACGTTAATCATCCTTGCCACTTTGTGACGTATAAACTTAGCCATGTTTGGGACCGCATCCTTGCCACTACGTCACAAAGTGGCAAGGATGATTAACGTATCACGTTCGAGAACATTCCATGTCAAGTAATTACGTCACAATAGGTTTAGTTCGATTTGCACTGTACAGGTCATATCGCAGCGAGTAACGTTAGTATATTTCATTTTGCACTGATGAAGGTGACAGACAGTCACCGAAACGTCTGCAGAAGAATAAAAAGAGGTTGTGAAACGAAGAAGACTGTTCGATATAATTTTTAATATTCTAAGAAGATGAATATTTTTGTTGTTGTCTATACTGTGCTGTGTAACGCTTGACTTGCTTTAGAAAACAGTGAAAAAGGAATGTGAAAATTCCAAATATTTACCAAGTTTGTCTCCATCCCAGCTGTTGAACAGTCACTACTACAGAGGTGGTTTTGAACCAAAGATGACAAAGAGAGAAGCAGCACTTGTATTAGGAGTCAGGTAGGTAACATAGCTGATACAACATAATTGATACAATTATTATTAAAACAAATTTATTAGTCAAGAAATATAGGAAAGAATGATAGAAAGAGTCAAAAGTCAGGTATGTTTCCAAAAATTACCAACAAAAATCTAACGACAGATCTTTCTGTATCACTTAGTTTTGCATTACAGCTGCATGGTCTTTACAGTCTTTGCAAAGAAGGTTATGTTTTGGTGTGTGTGTGTGTGAGTTTGTGCGAATAAGAAAGCTTGAGAATGCCTGCATGAATTGTCTTTGAAGTTGGTACTTAGTATATGAATAGGTCTTGATGAGACCTCAGAATGGTTAGCCTTTGGTCCCCCTTGTGTTTTGTTAAGGTATTGCAGTAGAACTTCCAGTTTCAATATCTCATGTTCTGGACATGCTGTGGTCATGATTTTTGAGTGGAAGATATAGCTCTTTAGATGGATAGTAAGACATGTTGGTCTAGGTCCCCTAGAACATTTTTAAGTCACTGTTGAAAATGTTAAATGACCAAAAAAACAAACTAACAATGCTCAAAAAGATAAGACAGATTACAGATGAGTGAAAGGGCTTTTATTCTATTTCCAGTCCATCAGCTAATACGAAGAAGATGCGGGAGGCACACAGGAGAATTATGCTGCTCAACCATCCAGACAGAGGTAAGGCTATGTGGGATGTATCATCTTGTTTGTACATTCACCCAAACCTGTACAAGTGGCCACCTCTACATAAAGGCCACCTGACCATTGATACACAGTCAAATCTGTACAAGTGGTCACCTCTACAAAAAGGCCACCTGACCATTGATACACAGTCAAACCTGTACAAGTGGCCACCTCTACATAAAGGCCACCTGACCATTGATACACAGTCAAACCTGTACAAGTGGCCACCTCTACATAAAGGCCACCTGACCATTGATACACAGTCAAACCTGTACAAGTGGCCACCTCTACATAAAGGCCACCTGACCATTGATACACAGTCAAACCTGTACAAGTGGCCACCTCTACATAAAGGCCACCTGACCATTGATACACAGTCAAACCTGTACAAGTGGTCACCTCTACAAAAAGGCCACCTGGCCATTGATATTCAGTCAAACCTGTACAAGTGACCACCTGTACATAATACCATCCAGGCCAGTGTGACCACACTGGCCACTGTCTATAGTGACCACCAATCCATAGAAGTTTACTGGTCCCTTGAGTTGTCTTCCTTGGCAGTTCTGACTGTATCTGCCTTTTGCACTGTCTTCAATTGAAACAATGCTGGCTTTTGTACATCTGTGAAAAAACATTCCAGTGTATCAACATTTCAAGAAAACATTGCAGTTTAATGGTCCACAAGGTTAAACGTGAAAACTAGTAAATACTGACAAGAAAATATCTTTATGATACAAACATGACAAGAGTAAAAAATAATAACTGTGTTATATTTTTCTTCTGAATGTCAGGTGGATCACCTTACCTTGCTGCAAAGATAAATGAGGCAAAAGATCTGTTAGAAGGAGGTGGTACCAAGAGCCCGCTGCGGTGATGCTACAAGAGTAAACATGCAGCCTAATAGTATGTAGAATGCAGGGATGGTCTTCCATGGTAGTTGTTGTCACCTTTGCATCCCATTCAGATACAGAATGTCTAAATGCTGTACAGTTCAAATCTGTGTTATGTTTTATGTACATGTGGTGAAATTCACAGACAGGAAGCTGATATATCAAAATAACATATAATCCTTTGACATGTTAAATCTCAAATACTTCTACATTTTGAATGAGAAACACAAGCTCAACCTCAAGCAATTCAAAGTTGTGAAAGATCATGTACGAGTACTACAAGCATTGTGCAGTCAACAGAATATGATTTGTTACAGAAAAAATTACCCTTGTCATGATCATCTGATAAATCAACTACCTTCAAAAATACACTTATACCAACTTAAGTCAACAACCTTTTAATTTGAAAAGTGGATTGAGTTTTGTTGCTAGGAAAGCCATTTGTACATATTCCTAATATGTGTATAGCTGAATCAACTACCAGTAGCATCATACTTTGCTTCACTGAAGGGCAGTTTTACTGGCTATTTAGATACAAGTACAAATGTTACAAAGAAATTGCATTTGTATGTCACTTTGTTCTCTGAATGCCTCGAGTGTCATATGTATTAAAAAGGTCAGCAATGTCCTCTTGTTAGCATTTTATTTGGACTTAAATTTTAACATATACCACATGAGATGGTTATATTTAGTGCATTTTTGCATATCAAGCTCTCGGTAGTCCATAAACAGTGTTGACCGACAGACAGAAACACAACGCTGTCTAAAATATAACCTGTAGTTTTCATGGATGTAATCAATACGCTGAGATAGGACTTTGAGACAAAGAAAGGGGAAGTAAATTCAGGAACAATATTTCAAGATCAACTGAGTGCCCACTTCCTCAAATGGCAACGCTTTACGTATGCATATCTTATGGTACAATCCTGGGAGTACTCTCCAAGCAGAGGTTGGTGGGAAAATCGTGACTCTTTCCATTCATCAGTGTGTGTGTGTGTTTTTTCGATCGGCATTCCCACTTTTTTTTCGATCGGCCGATCAATAAAAAAAAGGAAGAAAGAAAAATGTCACGATATCGATTTCCCCACCAACCTCTGATTGGAAAGTACCATGGGAGTAGATTACGCTTGGGTTGAGCCAGACAAAGACAGTCACTTGTCGTCCCCAAAGTTACACGTGATCAGGGTGTCACAGGTTCTGCTTTTTACACTTCCTGAAAGTGTTTGAAACTTGCTGCTCTGGTTTTAATGCCACAAGGCATGACGTCACCGAGGTCACTGTGTTCAGATCAGACCCTCGGAAAAAAATATGTTTCTGTCCAATCCTACATACATGTGTACGTGTATTCTAGTGACTAAAGACTACCTTTCCCACAGTTGTGGCTTCGTAAAATATTTGCTGAAATTTTCTTGACATTTGAGAGTAAATGTATTTCTGATTACATATTAATATTGCAGGATAGAAAATGTAATAGTGCACTGAGTAAACACGCAGATTAAACACACTATAGCGTTTCTTTCTTCTTCAAGAGCCCGAGGCAATGCCTCGTCCGTCCAAAGCAGTCCAGGGGTTTCCCCTTTTCCTTACCAGCCCTTTGAAGAAAGATAATTATTAAGATTCAGGAACATCAAATTGAGGAACCTTTGGCATTAATTACTGTTCGCACAGGGGCTTCAAAACGTCTTGCCTCACAGTCTTTGATTGTATCTCGAAGAGAGTTCTCGCTTGAAAATGTCGGGACTCACGGTTGTCAGAGTTCTGTGGACATGTATACTGTGTCTGTCAATTTGCTGCAGCCAAGAAATCTTCAGTGTGTCTGTTTATGAGAACGCTACTATTGGGACACCAATTTTGAAGGACATCCAACCCCTGAAGGTGGATCGGCCGGTCAAAGAAGGCGGGTACACGGTGGAAGGCGATCCACACAGGCGATTCCAAGTCAGCAATGGTACGTTGTTTGTGAATAACCCTTTGGATTATGGGGTGCAAGACGAGTACATCCTACACCTTACGTCTGGCCAGTACGAGGGTCGGGTCACCATTCGGGTACAAGTTGTGGACGTGCCTGGCTATCCTGTCTTTAACACCAGTTGTGACATACCGACTAGAAACACCCAAAGCACAAACTTTGTACAGCTAACTGCTTCCGAAAAATCAAAAAGATATCGCAATCTCACACGTTTTTACAACGAAGGTCATGAATATGTTCGTTTCGATGGCAGGAATAGCAAGTGTGAAATAAAAGCTGTATGGGCTTTGCATGACAGATCATCCTCCACAACAGCTGCCAGAATGATAAGAGGCAATTGGGAAAATACGGCATGTGCAAAGCAATTAAAATCAGCATCACTAAATTTCCTACTAGTTGAGAGGCCAAATATTCATGAGGCAGCAAAATCACTTTTTGGTGCATCAGCTGAGAATCTTATCTCTCCGAGCTGGATGACCGACTCCGATGTTGAATTCATGGGTTTGATACATGCAACTTTCATACCAGACTCAGAAGGCTCTATCAAACTTACATGCGATCCATTCAGACTCTCGGATTACATTGGACTTTCTGCAGACTATTTAAAAGAAAGCACCTTATCAGCTGAGGCAACAGCTCGGCTGCTGCCGTGTCCTCCGTATAGATATGGCCTCTTATGTGAGACTCAGTGTGCATGTAGAAACGGTGCGAATTGTCACAGATTCAATGGAGCCTGCAAGTGTAAACCAGGTTGGCAAGGGGTCATCTGTGACATACCGAAACAAGAACTGTCAATCGGCTCAACACAAGGACATTTAGATGAACTGTACATTACCGGATCTGTGACTCTTCATTGTCAACAACACCATGTCAATGTTACAAAGCTGACATGGTTATTTCAGCCTGAGAAACGGAGGGGGGCCTTCAAGCCTTTAGGTGTCAAGCACGGACACAAAGTGGAAATAGTGAATCTTCAGAATGAAAACAATGGCTTGTACATCTGCCAAGCGATCACAACACAAGGTAATGTCCTGAGAGCGAACTTCATACTCAATGTAACTTCCTGCCCACCCAATCACCATGGGTCGAGATGCGAGAAGATCTGCAACTGTCTGCATGGCTCTGACTGTGATCGGCGGGACGGCTGTGTTTGTCTGGAAGGTTGGAGAGGACACAGATGTGAGGATCCCTGTAAACCGGGAACGTATGGACTAAGATGTGAGAGTAGTTGCGTCTGTAAAAACAGAGCCTACTGCAGTCCTAGCGACGGGACATGTAACTGCACAGCAGGTTGGAAAGGCACGACTTGTAGCCAGCCATGCGAGAAGGGCACATTCGGACACAACTGCCAATCTGACTGCATCTGCAAGAACAACGCCACCTGTCATCACGTGGATGGCAGCTGCACCTGTATCCCACCATGGTCGGGACCGAACTGTGATATCATAATCAAGCAGTTAAATCTTCGGGTAGCTATTCTTATTGGCGTCTCTTGTGTTCTTGGGCTTCTTGCTTTTGTTGGTATTGTAGCATGTAAGAAAAAATGGAAGCCTTTTGCTTTGCACAAACCACTCCCAGAAGAGGAATATGTTGTATGTGAGTTGAGGAGGATGGAAGAAGACCTGGCAGACAAGTTACGCCCAGGTTGGACTGAGCGATGGCAGATAGACAGCAGTCGGTTGACATTGGGAGATATGATAGGGATGGGTGCCTTCGGTCTGGTGACACAAGCCAACCTAGCCTTGCCTACCGGACAACAAACTGTTGCAGCCAAGATGATCCGCTTCAACGACAAACTGTGTTACCAGGACTTCTACAGAGAGACAGCGATACTTACAGTGATACATGAGGAAAAGGGATACAATCCCCGAATCTCTAACATCATCCAATTGCTTGGATTTAACATCAAATCTAATCCAAAGTGCTTGGTCCTTGAATACGCCAGCAAAGGAAACCTCCTCAACTTCTTAAGGCAAAAGAAAAATAAGTTACATAACTTGCTGTATTTTGCAATTGACATTACACAAGCCCTCGGTCACCTGAAAGGTCTCCGCATTTCCCATCGCGACGTGGCCGCACGTAACGTTCTAATCACTGAACAGAATGTCGCAAAACTTGGCGACTTTGGCCTTGCTCGCGACGTGTACAACACAGCACAATACATTCCTGTCAATCACCAAGGCCAAGAACAACGTCTCCCGTTGAAATGGATGGCGATCGAGTCCCTCCTACATCTTCAGTTCTCGTGCGAGAGCGACCTGTGGTCCTTTGGTGTGCTTCTGTGGGAGATTGTAACAGGTGGGACGGACCCCATGTACAGCAACACACCACAGCCGACCTGTCAGCAGCTTGTGGAGATCCTACAGCAAGGGATCCGTCTGGACATGCCTGCGGAGTGTCCTCCAGACCTGTACGTCATCATGACGTCATGTTGGAGCGAGGACCCAACAGCAAGGCCAAAACCAGAAGTGTTAAGAGAAAGACTGATTCGAGAACAGCAAAAACTGAACCCACACCAAGTGTTTATTGAGAGGGAGACAGTGGTGTGATCAGCACGGGACAACATCCGGCTTTACAGCTTTACAGCTACATTCATCATTTAAGAACATTTCTCAGAGACTACTATTTCTAGAGTATCTAACAATGAATGCACGACTAGTATATACATGATGAAGCAAACTGGACATAGAAATAGAATATAATTTGTTAATGCCATTTATTATGCATACACGTGGCTTACTCTAGCATATACGCTACTACACTCTACACGTTTGCCTTTAAATTTTGTAATTAGCACCTTTTTATTGCTTATTCAAGTCACAAAACATTCTTTCAGAAAATGCTTACAATACTAAACAGTAATTAGAAGTAAGCCATAGAGTGTTCTAATTAACTAATGTCTTTCATGCATAAATCAACAAAGAAAATGTCTCATCTTTGTTAGATGGGAATTACTCCAGCACGTGTTGACAGATTGTCATGATTTTTGGTATGTAGATAGCCAAGGTGATGACTTACATAAAAAGATACTTAATGTGGAAATTAACAGCTAATTGCATAATTAATGAGGGAAGTTTATTAATTCGCTGTATTCCATGATAGGAATTTCAAACTCGTGACATATGTAGCTGAGAGAGAAATGTCGATAGGTATTAATAATGCAAATAAAGACCTCGTCTGCATGATAAATAAGAAAATATTGTAATTCCACAGTGGTCAATGATTGGAACTTCATACTTACAGCATATGGAACTTAGTGAATATGCTCATTATTTGACGTTAATCATACAAATAAGTTTGATATTTAAGTAACGCAGGAGGAAACACTAAAATGGCCTTCTCTGCTACAATAAGACCTGTATGCTTTGGACGTATGCCTATTGCATAGAGAGGATGCTTCAACGAGACAAATTATGAAAATGAGGACATCATTTGCATGATCAAGTGGAAAGATTTATAAGTACTCAAAAAGACTAAACCATTTGGTAAAAGTAAAGGTATGAGGTCGTGGAACTCTCGTTCGTCCAATGAAATTCTTTACACTATTCATAACTAGAATTGTGCAGTTTAGAGAGAGGAAACCAGAATTACTGAAACATGTAGCACACACGTTTTGGCTGTTCCTTCCTTGTTTATCTTAGAACAGAGGACAGTAAAGTAACAGGGTTAAAAGCTATCTAAATTTCAAGGCAGGCTATCTTGTTGGTAGATAACGCTTGGCTTGAACCAAACAAAGACGGTCCGCGAGTTAAGTTTCTAGGGAACAGGAGGACATACAACGTCCCTTTTTCACAGTTCCTGAAACCTTCTACTCTAGTTCTCACACTACTAGGATAGACATTATCAATTCTATTGTGTTCAGATATCAGGTGAGACAATTCGAGCCTATCTTACAACTCGAGCCTATCTCACATAAAATCATTCAGTACAACAAAATATATTGATTAAAACACTGTTGAAATCTCTGGCATTTCTCTATTAACAAAGATCTCAATCACATACATAGGGCGTCTAGGGGTTTTCCCTTTTTGACACCGGGTCCTTGGCACAGACTCTGTTCTTAGGAACTTCTCGAACTGATTATTGAACAATCAGGTGCTTTAAACTCTCTCTTGCAGCCTTTGCATCAGTTTTGGTGTTACCAGAGAAGGGAATCCATACAATTGCATTAACAAGGCATTTGGGCAAATTCTAGAAGAAACAGATGGTACTTTGTGAATGCAGAGACCTACCAAGATAACACCATCTTCAGCAATGATAAGATGTGATGGGGGAAAAGTCTGAATTGAGTTTTACAAAAAGATACTACATGTATTAGGTGAAATCCTAAAGATAGTAAAGTTTTGTGCTGAAGTTGAGGAAAACAATTTGGAAAAATATTAGAATGAAAATCGTTCGTTTTGACGATATACAAATGCGATGCAGATCAGTAACATTATTGGTTTTAACAGTCAAAAAGAAGTTTAGTACTGTACTACAGTCAAATCTGATCAGGCTACCATCCCCAGGCACATACGCCACATTGAAATAGTCAAGTCCACTTCATGTATATGTCACAGAGGAGATTGGAATCTAGGAGGATCCCGAGAGATTGGAATTCTTCTAGAGTTCTAATGGAATTCCAACTCTCCTAGGAGAATCCGGAATTCTCCTAGGAGAGATTGGAATTCTACCAGGACAATCTTTGAATCTACTGTCACGGTGGCATGGTAGTGAGTCAAGTCAAGGATCAGGACAGAGGCATGATGTTGCGGATATGATAACCTTTATTCAGGACAATCTGGGCACGTCCTACCCTGTCGGCGTCTCTAGCTGGAATCCCCTACCCTCATACGTGTCCCTTCTCAAACCCCTGTACATCTGCTCCCAATTACTCGGGTGACACTCCCCACACCAGGGGTGATCACAGAGTGATCACGATGCCACCTCGTGACACCCAGCAGTGGCTTCATAGTTTAAAACAATGCAACAGGGATTTATAATCATTTCTGAGAATAAATCATAATATCTTATGCCTCATATCTGGCATTTTTCTGACAATTTAAGGTTAACAATACTTCTCTATAGTGTACAATATTATCTTATCATGTACTATACCTCGTTAAACATTACATTATCAAACATTCAGTAATACAAGACAATCTTTGATTTTACCGCAAATTTCAGATTAGATGAAATTGTTTTGAAAAATAGACAGAATTATTTGACAAGTGATATTCTATCTAGTCAATTTCAGCTGGCAGAAAAAACAAGGTCAAAAGCAAGGATATGCCCGAAAAAAATAATGCAACATAGCTAACTGGAAAAAAAACGGTAGAGAACATTAAGTTAAACTCATAATGGTCTCCATAAGACACCTATCCTGCAGTACAACGTGAACCAGTCAGAATTGCCCTGAAGAAGGTGACAGACAGTCACCGAAACGTCGGTGAGAATAAATCGTTGGTTGTGTAAAAAGAGTTTCTTTATTCGGTCTCCATAAGAATTCCAATCTCTCCCAGGGGGATTGGAATTCCCGTAGGAGAGATTGGAATTCCAATCTGCCCTAGGGGTAATTGGAAGTCTAGTCTCCCCTAGGGGGATTCCGATTCCCCATGGATTCCAATCTCCCCTGTGACATATACATGCACATGTCCGTTGTCCCATAGTTAACCCGGTAACCGGTCGTTTCGTTACATCGCCTTTTCGTTACAGTCGATTCGTTACATCACGAAGTAATTTCGTTACACGTGGCAAGGTCATTTCGTTACACTTGATTATTATCCTATCTTGGTCGCATGTTAAACGCTATAAGTGTTTTCCTGTTATCTTTTTCAGGTTGATCTTCCTTGGTTGACATTAGAGACGTGACTGGACACACAATTTTACGTTTGGTTTTGGTTACATCAATGGTTACATGTTTGTTTTTTATCGTTCGGTTTTGTTCCGTTCCGTGATACCAATAGACACATATCATTCATCCCTAACACGTCCCTGTGTCTCATATCTCTCTAGATAATAACACTGCTCAATGTTTCTATATCTTCAAGAAAGGGTATTCGATTAAGTTTTTACCGGGGAAATGCGGGGATGACAGCCCAACTGGGTCGGCTATCCCAGCATGCACAGCGATTCAAAACTTGTCTGAACGGCATGACAGGCAAAGTGTAGTGCTTTCGTAAAATGTTTTATAATTATTAACAACTTCATTCTTAACGAGTGTATTTTCGAACGTATGCCTAAAATATAAAGGTATTCAGTAGTATGCGATTCCTGTATAGCATGTTGCGATGTATTTATGTAGTTAAGAAACATAACAAAGAACGATAGAAAGTCAAAAGTCGGGTATGTTTCCAAAAATTACCTACAAAAACAGGACAGATATCCCTGTTACAGTATCACTTAGTGTTGAACTACAACTACATGGGTTTTCTTCTTGCCTTTGCCAAGAAGGTTATGTTTTGATCTGTGTGTTGTGTGTTTGTGAATAATATAGCTTGAGAATGTCAGGTTGAATTGTCTTTGAAGTTGGTGCTTAGTTACGTTAGTATGTGAATAGGTCTTGATGAGACCTCAGAATGGTTAGACTTAAGTCCGTCTAGCGTTTTATTACAGTATTGCAGTAGAACTTCCAGTTTGGATATCTCATGTTCTGGATATGCTGTGGTCAATGACATGATTTTTTAGTGGTAGATAAAGCTCTTTGGGTGGAGAGTAAGTCATGTTGGTCTAGACTTGGTAAGTCACTGTTGAAAATGTTAAATGACCAAAATGACAAACTAACAATGCTAAAAAGATGAGATAAAACACAGATGAGTGAAAGGGCTTTGATTTTATTTCCAGTCCATCAGCTAACACGAAGAAGATGAGGGAGGCACACAGGAGAATTATGCTGCTCAACCATCCAGATAGAGGTAAGGCTATGTGGGATGTATCATCTTGTTTATGTACAGCCAAACATGTAAAGGTTGCCACCTGGCCATTGATGTACAATCAGACTTGTACTAGTACTATGCCTCTACATGGTTCCCTTTATGGTTCTCCTGTCGATTCGACAGATGAACAGGCAGACAGGCATTTACCTGTTTTTGCCTGACCTGCACATGACTTTTTATCGTGAAGGAGGGGTGTGCAATTCCTTCTCCACTCTCTCGTCTACTGGAGCACTAAGTCTCACAGGGACAGAACTGTATGACACGTGTGAGACGGCTCCAGCAGATGCAGCTTTGCTATTTGGAGTATCCGTCTCCTAGGAGGACTTCCGACCAAGGATGTAAGGAGTTCCTCATACCCCCGATCGCGCGACTCGTGTGTCATGGCGGGTGCATCATGCCCGAACATGCCCCTAAGCCTGTCTCGGCCACAAAGCCCCGCCAAGGTCACTAGCCGTAGCTAGATACTCATTTACACCTGAGTTATGCCTCTACATATGGACCACCTGGACACTGATATACAAATTGTTACAATTAAACATGTACAAGTGACCACCTCAACATAAGGACCACCTGGCCTATTGGATATTGAGTCAAACCTGTACAAGTTACCATCTGTACATAAGGTCCACCTGGCCAGTGTGGCCACATATTGGTGATCCCTTATGCCTTAGATAATTTTCCACTAGAACAAGCCTGAAGAATTCTGTCTATAGTGACCACCAAAATTCACCAATCCATAAAGACCAAAGTTTATTGGTCCCTTGAGTTGTCATCTTTGGCAGTTCTGACTGTACCTGCCTTTTGCACTGTCTTCAATTGAAACATCTGTGAAAAAACATTCCAGTGTATCAACATTTCAAGAAAACATTGCAGTTCAATGGTCAACAAGGTGAAACTTGCAAAACTACTAAATACTGACAAGAAAATATCTTTATGATACAAACATGACAAGACTAACCATTGTCTATCTTTTTTTTCTGAATGTCAGGTGGGTCGCCTTACCTTGCTGCAAAGATAAATGAGGCAAAGGATCTGTTAGAGGGAGGCGGTACCAAGAGCCCGCTACGGTGATGCAGGGATGGTCTTCCATGGTAGCTCTTGTCACCTTTGCGTCCTATTCAGATACAGAATGTCTAAATGCTGTACAGTTCAAATCTGTGTTATGTTTTATGTACACGTGGTGAAATTCACAGACAGGAAGCTGATATATTAAAATAACAGACATAATCCTTTGACATGTTAAATCTCTTCTACATTTTGAATAAGAAACACAAGCTCAACCTCAAGCAATTCAAAGTTGTGAAAGATCATGTACAAGTACTGCAAACATTGTGCAGTCACCAGAATATAATTTGTTACAGAAAAAATGACCCTTGTCATGATCATCTGATAAATCAACAACCTTCAAAAATACACTTATACCAACTTAAGTCAACAACCTTTTAATTTGAAAGGTGGATGGAGTTTTGTTGCTAGGAAAGTCATTTGTACATATCTATTCCTTACATGTGTATAGCTGAATAAACTACCAGTAGCATCATACTTTACTTCACTGAAGGGCAGTTTTACTGGCTATTTAGATACAAGTACAAATGTTACAAAGAAAATGCATTTGTATGTCACTTTGTTATCTGAGTGCCTCGAGTGTCATATGTGTTAAAAGGGTCAGCAATTTCCTCTTGTTAGCATTTTTTTTGGACTTAAATTTTAACATATACCACATGAGATGGTTATATTTAGTGCATTTTTGCATATCAATAATGACATGAGGAGCTCTCGGTAGTTGTGTTGACCGACAGACAAAAACACAACACTGCCTAAAATATAACTTGTAGTTTTCATGGATGTAATCAATACGCTGAGATAGGACGTTGAGACAAAGAAAGGGGAAGTAAATTCAGGAACAATATTCCAAGATCGACTGAGTGCCCACTTCCCCAAAAGGCAACTCTTTACGTATGCATAATAAATCTTATGGTACAATCCTGGGAGTACTCACCAAGCAGGGGTTGGTTGGGAAATCGTGACTCTTTCCATTCATCAGTGTGTGTGTGTGTTTTTTTTTCGATCGGCATTCCCACTTTTTTTTCGATCGGCCGATCAATAAAAAAAAGGAAGAAAGGAAAAGGTCACGATATCGATTTCCCCACCAACCTCTGATTGGAAAGTATCATGGAAGTAGATTACGCTTGGGTTGAGCCAGACAAAGACAGTTACTTGTCGTTCCCAAAGTTACACGTGATCAGGGTGTCACAGGTTCTGCTTTTTACACTTCCTGAAAGTGTTTGAAACTTGCTGCTCTGGTTTTAATGCCACAAGGCATGACGTCACCGAGGTCACTGTGTTCAGATCAGACCCTCGGAAAAAAATATGTTTCTGTCCAATCCTACATACATGTGTACGTGTATTCTAGTGACTAAAGACTACCTTTCCCACAGTAGTGGCTTCGTAAAATATTTGCTGAAATTTTCTTGACATTTGAGAGTAAATGTATTTCTGATTACATATTAATATTGCTGGACAGAAAATGTAATGGTGCACTGAGTAAACACGCAGATTAGGCACACTATAGCGTTTCTTTCTTCTTCAAGAGCCCGAGGCAATGCCTCGTCCGTCCAAAGCAGTCCAGGGGTTTCCCCTTTTCCTTACCAGCCCTTTGAAGAAAGATAATTATTAAGATTCAGGAACATCAAATTGAGGAACCTTTGGCATTAATTACTGTTCACACAGGGGCTTCAAAACGTCTTGCCTCACAGTCTTTGATTGTATCTCGAAGAGAGTCCTCGCTCGAAAATGTCGGGACTCACGGTTGTCAGAGTTCTGTGGACATGTATACTGTGTGTGTCAATTTACTGCAGCCAAGAAATCTTCAGTGTGTCTGTTTATGAGAACGCCACTGTCGGGACACCAATTTCGAAGGACATCCAACCCCTGAAGGCGGCTTGGCCGGTCAAAGAAGGCGGGTACACGGTGGAAGGTGATCCACACAGGCGATTCAAAGTCAGCAATGGTACGTTGTTTGTGAATAATCCTTTGGATTATGGGGTGCAAGACGAGTACATCCTACACGTTACGTCTGGCAGGTACGAAGGTCAGGTCACCATTCAGGTACAAGTTGTGGACGTGCCTGGCTATCCTCCTGTGTTTAACACCAGCTGTGACATACCGACAAAAAACACTCAAAGCACAAACTTTGTACAGCTAACTGCTTCCGAGAAATCAAAGAGATATCGCAATCTGACACGTTTTTACAACGAAGGTCAACATGAATATGTTCGCTTCAATAGCAGGAATAGCAAGTGTGAAATAAAAGCTGTATGGGCTTTGCATGACAGATCATCTTCCGCAACAGCTGCCAGAATGATAAGAGGCGATTGGGAAACTACTGCCTGTGCAAAGCAATTACAATCAGCATCACTAAATTTCCTACTAGTTGAGAGGACAAACATTCATGAGGCAGCAAAATCACTTTTTAGTGCATCAGCTGAGAATCTTATCTCTCCGAGCTGGATGACCGACTCCGATGTTGAATTCATGGCTTTGATACATGCAACTTTCATACCAGATTCAGAAGGCTCTATCAAAGTTACATGCGATCCATTCAGACTCTCGGATTACATTGGACTTTCTGCAGACTATTTAAAAGAAAGCACCATATCAGCTGAGGCAACAGTTCGACTGCTGCCGTGTCCTCCACATAGATATGGCCTCTTATGTGAGAATCAGTGTTCATGTAGAAACGGTGCGAATTGTCACAGATTCAATGGAGCCTGCAAGTGTAAACCAGGTTGGCAGGGGGTCATCTGTGACATACCAAAACAAGAACTGTCAATCAACTCAACACAAGGACATTTAGATGAACTGTACATTACCGGATCTGTGACTCTTCATTGTCAACAACACCATGTCAATGTTACAAAGCTGACATGGTTATTTCAGCCTGAGAAACGGAGGGGGGCCTTCAAGCCTTTAGGTGTCAAGCACGGACACAAAGTGGAAATAGTGAATCTTCAGAATGAAAACAATGGCTTGTACATCTGCCAAGCGATCACAACACAAGGTAATGTCCTGAGAGCGAACTTCATACTCAATGTAACTTCCTGCCCACCCAATCACCATGGGTCGAGATGCGAGAAGATCTGCAACTGTCTGCATGGCTCTGACTGTGATCGGCGGGACGGATGTGTTTGTCTGGAAGGTTGGAGAGGACACAGATGTGAGGATCCCTGTAAACCGGGAACGTATGGACTAAGATGTGAGAGTAGTTGCGTCTGTAAAAACAGAGCCTACTGCAGTCCTAGCGACGGGACATGTAACTGCACAGCAGGCTGGAAAGGCACGACTTGTAGCCAGCCATGCGAGAAGGGCACATTCGGACACAACTGCCAATCTGACTGCACCTGCAAGAACAACGCCACCTGTCATCACGTGGATGGCAGCTGCACCTGTATCCCACCATGGTCGGGACCGAACTGTGATATCATGATCAAGCAGTCAGATCTTCATGTAGCTATTCTGATAAGCGTTTCTTGTGTTTTGGGGTTCCTTGCATTTGTTGGCATTCTAGCATGTAAGAAAAAATGGAAGCTTTTCGCAATGCACAAACCACTCCCAGAAGAGGAATATGCTGTATGTGAGTTGAGGAGGATGGAAAAAGACCTGGCAGACAAGTTACGCCCAGGATGGCTGGAGCGATGGCAGATAGACAGCAGCCAGCTGACATTGGGAGATATGATAGGGATGGGTGCCTTCGGTCTGGTGACACAAGCCAACCTAGCGTTGCCTACCGGACAACAAACTGTTGCAGCCAAGATGATCCGCTTCAACGACAGACTGTGTTACCAGGACTTCTACAGAGAGACAGCGATACTTACAGTGATACATGAGGAAAAGGGATACAATACCCGAAAATCTAATATCATCCAGTTGCTTGGATTTAACATCAAATCCAATCCAAAGTGCTTGATCCTCGAGTACGCCAGCAAAGGAAACCTCCTCAACTTCTTAAGGCAAAAGAAAAATAAGTTACATCACTTGCTGTATTTTGCAATTGACATTACACACGCCCTCAGTCATCTGAAAGATCTCCGCATTTCCCATCGCGACGTGGCCGCACGTAACGTTCTAATCACTGAACAGAATGTCGCAAAACTTGGCGACTTCGGCCTTGCTCGCGACGTGTACAACACAGCACAATACATTCCTGTCAATCACCAAGGCCAAGAACAACGTCTCCCGTTGAAATGGATGGCGATCGAGTCCCTCCTACATCTTCAGTTCTCGTGCGAAAGCGACCTGTGGTCCTTTGGTGTGCTTCTGTGGGAGATTGTAACAGGTGGGACGGACCCCATGTACGGCAACACACCACAGCCGACCTGTCAGCAGCTTGTGGAGATCCTACAGCAGGGGATCCGTCTGGACATGCCTGCGGAGTGTCCTCCAGACCTGTACGTCATCATGACGTCATGTTGGAGCGAGGACCCAACAGCAAGGCCAAAACCAGAAGTGTTGAGAGAAAGACTGATACGTGAACAGGAAAAACTGAACCCACACCAAGTGTTTATTGAGAGGGAGACAGTGGTGTGATCAGCACGGGACAACATCCGGCTTTACAGCTTAATGGGCTTCTACATTCATCATTTAAGAAGATTTCTCAGAGACTACTATTGCTGGAGTATGTAACAATGAATGCACGACTTGTATATACATTATGAAGCAAACTGGACATAGAAATAGAATATGATATATATATTTGTTAATGCACTTATTATCCATACACGTGACTTACTCTAGCATATACGCTACTACAATCTACACATTGGCCTTTACATTTTGTAATTAGCACCTTTTTAACGCTTATTCAAATCACAAAACATTCTTTCAGAAAATGCTTATAATACTAAAACAGTTATTTTTTTTTTTTTTTTTTCAATTTTTTTTTATTTCAATAAACATTACAAAGACATACAAAGGACAAGTGCCACAACTTGGGTGGATACAGACAGAGAAGGACCTTTCATCTTACATATTGTATGTTCGGAATTTTAGTTGTAAAAGGAAATGTCGGATACTGGGTTTGATGTCATTAACAAAGCAGATGTATAGGCTATATTTAGCTATCATTATACAAAACTCAAGGTATGCTGGTTCCATTACACAATATATTATCGAATTCTTGCTTAAACATATATCTT
>NC_049990.1:17069498-17071126 GCF_000003815.2 Branchiostoma floridae | reverse complement strand
CTTCATTGGTAATAAATGTTCCATCGTCATACAGCAAGTCATTCAGATAAATAATGCCCGGCATCAATCCAGAGTTTGTAACATAATGTAGCATCCTTCTACTTTAATAAATCTATTATTCCATAGTTACCTGTGAACAAATTTGTCTGTGTGTCTCTGGTTCGTAATTAGTTACTTCCTCCCATGCAGTTATAACATCTTTATAAAACATTGACAGGTGAGAAGTGTCTAACAGCTTTGTAGAATAATTACACTGGAATATGAGGAAACCTCCCCATTTTTTAAACAAGTATTCTTTTTCCTTACGAGTATCTGTTACGATTCTTTTTACCCACATCGCCTTTAAGGCTTTATTCATTAAAGTAAAATCCATCATTTCCAATCCGCCCTGGCATTTCTCGCCAATCAAAGTTTTCATTTTTACTTTTGGTGGTTTCTCTCGCCATATGTATCTGAAAATATAGTCATTTACTTGTTTTAAGAAATGGGGAGGAGCGTGCAAGATTGAGCATATGTATATTAACTTTGAGATACCAATAGTCTTTACAATCAAAATCCGTCCTATTAAAGTTAGGTTTCTCTGTTTCCATATATTACAAGCCTTAACCATTTTCGTATAGTTGTTTTCAAAGTCTTCCTTGTAACACTTATCTCGGTCGGATCCGAAATGAGCGCCAAGAGCCTTGATGGGGCACTCAGGCCACTTAACTGGTAACGGATGATCCTCTCTATTACTATTATTTCCTACCCAGAGGGCCTCCGTTTTTTTTTTGTTTAATTCGAGGCCGCTACATCTTTTAAATACATTTAATGTGTCTAACAGATTTTGTGCAGATATTGTATCTGCGAGCAATGACGTTATATCGTCAGCGTACATTGATAGTTTATGTGTTGTATTGTGTATTTCAATACCTCTAATGTTCGTATCAGCCCTGACTGTTGCAGCTAGCATTTCTATCCCAATGATAAATAAGGTAGGGGACAAAGGGTCTCCCTGTCTTACTCCCCTCTGCACTGTGAACCATGTTGAAGTATAGCCATTATTTATAACGCAACTTTGTATATCATTGTATAATAACGTAATCCATCTAATAAAGCCGTCTCCAATATTTACTGTCTTAAGTGCTTTAATAATGAAGGCTATTTCAATGCTATCGAATGCTTTTTTAAAGTCTAGGAACATTAGCAACCCTGGTTTATTGTTTTCTTCACACTCTTCTATACTGTCCCAAATACGTCTGATGTTTTCCCCAATATACCGGCCTTTGATGAAACCTGTTTGATCTTCGTGTATAATATGAGGAAGTAATGGTTCTAGCCGCAATGTCAATGCCTTACTAAGAATTTTGTAGTCCACATTGAGTAGGCTTATAGGGCGCCAATCATCTAGCGTGGTCCCATCTAAACCTTTCTTGGGAAGTAATCTTATTATTCCCCTTCTTAAAGAAGAAGGTAAGAGATTTGTTTTATATGCATGGTCAATGGCGTCTACAAAGTATTTCTTTAACATATCCCAAAATTTTACATAGAACTCCACTGTAATGCCGTCACAACCGGGAGCTTTATTTTTATTTTTAGCTAATGATTGTAGGGCTTTTTTCAGTTCGGTTTCTTTGATCTCTCCCTCA
>NC_049990.1:17064531-17069398 GCF_000003815.2 Branchiostoma floridae | reverse complement strand
TGGTCATTTAGCTTCTTTATCTCCTGGGTTTTTAAAGAAGAATTAAAATTCATTTTTCTCAGGGTTACAATTGTTTGAAGTATAAAGCTTTTTGTAATAGCTAGCTTCTTCCATTAGAATCCTATTGGGATCAGTAGTCATAGTTCCATCTTCCAGAGTTAATGAAGAAATGACCTTCTCCTGGTACCTTCTTTTTTCTAAGTTAAAAAAATACTTTGTGCTCTTTTCTCCATACTCATACCAGTTACTTCTACTTCTAATTATTGCACCTTTCGCTTTGTAGTTCTGTAAGTTATCTAACTGTTCCTTTAACTCATAGATTAGCGATTGTTTCTCGGTATCGTTTGATTCATCATTTTCACTTATCAAGTTATTCAGTTCTTCTTCTAATTCACTCTCTTTATTCCTACGTTCACGTGCTTTTTTCTTAGAGTACTTAATACTGAAAGATCTGATTTCCATTTTGGTCATTTCCCATCTTAGACCCGGATCTTCAATATCATCTAGTGTGTCTTTCGGTAGACGGTCGTTCAACAGACTATTCATTTCATTTACAAAATTTTGGTCCAGTAGTAGCGAATTGTTAAATCTCCAAAACCCTGGTCCCCTTTTTTTATAATTGCTAGACGTAATTGACAATGACACTGCCATATGATCTGGCACCGGTGCAACTTTAATGTTACATTCACTAAGTTGTAGCATATTACAAGGTATAAACCAATAGTCCAATCTGCATTTTATGTTCTTATTCTGCCATGTATACTGTCTATTGTTTGGGTTTTTGTATCTCCAAACATCACTTAAGTTAAAGGTATTAAGTATAGATTTCAGTCCCTTAATTGCTCCATCCTTAAAAGCTATAGGTCTCCCCCCTATCTTATCTAACTCTGTGAGGGAAAGATTGCAATCTCCACCCATAATTATTGTCCCGTCAGCTTGTTGCTGTATTAGTGCCTGTATTTTACTAAAAAAAGTCACTTGCTCTGATACTTTGTTAGGTGAGTATATGTTTATCAAACTTATGTCAGTACCATTTAAGCTACAATTAGTAATGATGTATCTACCATCCTTGTCTGTCAATATATCTTTGAAATAAATATCAGCTTTTGGACTACATAATATCATCACACCTTTGCCATGTGCTGTTCCGTGGCTGAAGAGAATTTCCCCATCCCAATCTGAGGTCCATTGTTTTTCGCTTTCTTTTGTTGAGAATGTCTCTTGTAAAAAGGCGATGTCTATTTGCTTGTTACGCAGCCACCTGAATATTTTCATTCTCTTCACTTTATCATTTATTCCTCTTACGTTTAAGGACATAAGGGTTATTTTAAAGCTCATCATACCTTATGTTTTGTCCCATTTCTAAATAGGCTACATACATAAATATTTGACATCATAATTATAATTACAGTATTTTCTTCCCGAACATAGTATACCTTGTTGTGGCATGGTCCAAAGGAAACAAACATAGATCGTTAACATCGCATTCACATAAACACATACAAGCAAAGTTCTAAATCCAGTTCTTGTTATTAACGCCTTATATAGGGGCGCCTTGCCTCGGGGCCATCATAAAGCTTGCCATCAATGAAAAGTTGATCCACACTCAGAATTGCCAGTTTCGGCGGATGAGAGTTGCGCGCCGCCCGCATAACTGGAAGCAGTTTTTTCCTCACCTCCCTGATCTGGCGGGGGAAATCTTCAGAGATTCCAAACGCAGTGCCTTTCAAGCTTTTCGCGGACAACCTAACTCTTTCTCTGTCTTTATACCACACAAATTTGGCAATGATAGGGCGAGGCTTTGCATTCTCTCCAATGTTGACCCTTCCTAGGCGGTGAACGCGCTGAAACTTCATCTTTTTTACTGTCTCTTCTGGAATCTTACAGTTATGGATTAGCATTTGAGATAGTAATTTTTCAGTCTGATTTGGTTTTTCATCCACACGCTCATGAACATTGAAGAACAGTAAGTTTTCTCTCCTTGATTGTGCCTCAAGATGCACTTGTTTATACTGTGTTATTGCCTTGTCATTTTCATTCTTTTCTTGCATTTCTTCATACACTTTTTGTTTTGTTGACACTACGTTCAACTCCTTTTTCAAATCAGCAACTTCATCTTGGAGATGTTGACATGCTTTCGCAAGATTAACAATTTGTATAGCATCTTGGCTGACTTGGCTTTTTATGTTCTTCATTTCATTCAATTGTTCTGTAATTTTTTCAAGCACTTCTTTTATATCCCTTCCTTCTTCTTCTTCTGTCTGTGATCCCGTCGAGCTGTATTTTCTTTTCTTAGGCTGCTCTTTTTTCTTGCTCGGCGGAGATGCTGTAGACTTGTGCCGAGGCATTATGATCTGTTCCGTTGCAACGGCTGTAAAAGACAAAGCAACAGCAACAACAGGGAACGGCAGAATCAAGGCAGGTCAACCTCCTTGGCGGAATGTATGACAGCCAGGAGAAGAGAAAAAAAAAGGGTGGTGTATCCTATGAGGAGTTACACTCACCGGCGTGGGCCCCTTTGCAATAGGGGCCCGCTACTTGATCCTGTGTAGAGATGTAAGGTCTCGTGGAAATCTTCTCTTCCAAGGCTGAGCTTTGACTGCTCCTTCCAACACGTCCCCTCCTCAAGCCCCTGCAATTCAGATACTCTTCGGCAGAGGGGTGCTTTTTTTTTTTACAATCTCAAGTCGACGTTGCACAAAAACATCGAAGAAGCAACTGTTCTGGGTTCAAAAAGGACACTTACCCGCAAGGGCTCCGTAAAAGGAGCCCACTGATGTTTGTAGACCAGTGTGTGAGAGTCTGGGGACTTGCTGGCTTCATGCGCCGTGAAGATTGTAGTGCACGACGTCTTCTTGTGGGAGGGGGGCTTCCCCTGGCGGTTGTCGTGTCGAGCTACTTCTCTGTCTATGCGATTTCTCGCTAACTGCTCCTCAGAACGTTGCTGTACCTTGCCCCACAGATTACATAGATATACTTGTTAATGATTCTGCACTCAAAACGGTCGGATGGTTACAAAAGGGGCTAAGAACTTCGACTTCTTCTTGAGGTGTTGGAAGGAGCGTTCGCTCCCTGCGAGCGCCCCCTAGCTAAAACAGTTATTAGAGTAAGGCATAGAGTGTTCCAATTAGCTAATATTGTCTATCATGCATAAATCAAATGTCTCATTTTTGTTAGGTGGGAATAACTCCAGCACGTGTTGACAGATTGTCATGTTTTTTGGTATGTAGATAGCCAAGGTGATGACTTACATGATAAGATACTTAATGTGGAAATTACCAGCTAATTGCATAATTAATGAGGGAAGTTTATTAATTCGCTGTATTCCATGATAGGAATTTCAAACTCGTGACATATGTAGCTGAGAGAGAAATGTCGATAGGTATTAATAATGCAAATAAAGACCTCGTCTGCATGATAAATAAGAAAATATTGTAATTCCACAGTGGTCAATGATTGGAACTTCATACTTACAAAATATGGAACTTAGTGAATATGCTCATTATTTGACGTTAATCATGCAAATTAGTTTGATATTTACATAACTCAGGAGTAAACACTAAAATGGCCTTCTCTGCTACGATAAGACCTGTATGCTTTGGGCGTATGCCTATTGCATAGAGAGGATGCTCCAACGAGACAAATTATGAAAATGAGGACACCAATTGCATGATCAAGTGGAAAGATTTATAAGTACTCAAAAAGACTAAACCATTTGGTAAAAGTAAAGGTATGAGGTCGTGGAACTCTCGTTCGTCCAATGAAATTCTTTACATTATTCATAAATAGAACTTAGTGTACTATGTGCAGTTTAGAGAGAGGAAACCAGAATTACTGAAACATGTAGCACACACGTTTTGGCTGTTCTTTCTTTGTTTATCTTAGAACAGAGGACAATAAAGTAACAGGGTTAAAAGCTATCTAAATTTCAAGGCAGGCTAACTTGTTGGTAGATTACGCTTGGCTTGAACCAAACAAAGACGGTCCGCAAGTTAAGTTACTAGGGAACAGGAAGGCGTACAAGTTCCCTTTTTCACATTTCCTGAAACCTTCTGCTCTAGTTCTCACACTACTAGGATTGACGTTACAAATTCTATTGTGTTCAGATATCAGGTAAGACAATTCGAGCCTATCTTACAACTCGAGCCTATCTCACATAAAATCATTCAGTACAACAAAATATATTGATTAAAACACTGTTGAAATCTCTGGCATTTCTCTATTAACAAAGATCCCAATCACATACATAGGGCGTCTAGGGGTTTTCCCTTTTTGACACCGGGTCCTTGGCAGACTCTGCTTTTAGGAACTTCTCGAACTGATTATTGCACAATCAGGTGCTTTAAACTCTTTCCTGTAGCCAGTTTTGGTGTTACCAGAGAATGGAATCCATACAATTGCATCAACAAGGCATTTGGGCAAATTCTAGAAGAAACAGATGGTACTTTGTGAATGCAGAGACCTACCAAGATAACATCATGAAAGTGGGACCGCGTAGCGCAGTGGGACCGTGTTCGCCCCGTGACCGAGAGGTTGCGGGTTCGAATCCGCCTGCCGTGTTACCGATCTTGTGCCCTTGGGAAAGGCACTTTACACGGCTTTCCTCACTATACTCAGGTGAAAATAAGTACCTAGCTTCGGCTCACGGTGATTTACATCATTCACCCGGACGGGAGACCTGGCACATCTGAAAGGGTATGTCCCCCGTAAGGTGCGGTATAACCCCGTCGTGTGTAAACATGTGCGAACATGTGCGAACATGTGCGATCACGTCGACCGATGATGTATGTTCGTCTGTATCTCTGTGGATCTGCCGCTACCAGCACAAAGCTGCCTAGGCAGAACCGTGTAATGAGTTATATCATTG
>NC_049990.1:17057034-17063391 GCF_000003815.2 Branchiostoma floridae | reverse complement strand
GTCTGAATTGAGTTTTACTTAAAGGTACTAAATGTATTAGGTGAAATCATGAAAATTGTAAAGTTTTGTGCTGAAGTTGAGGAAAACAATTTGGAAAAAGATTAGAATGAAAATCGTTCATTTTCACGATAGACAAATGCGGTGCAGATCAGTAACATTACTCGTTTTAACAGTCAAAAAGAAGTTAAGTACTGTACTACAGTCAAATTTGGTCAGGCAACCACCCCCAGGCACATACGCCACATTGAAATACTAGTAGTCAAGTCCACTTCATGTATATGTCACAGAGGAGATTGGAATCTAGGAGGATCCCGAATCCCCCTAGGGGAGATTGGAATTCTTCTAGAGTTCTAATGGAATTCCAACTCCCCTAGGAGAATCCGGAATTCTCCTAGGAGAGATTGGAATTCTACCAGGACAATCTTTGAATCTACCAGCAGTGGCTTCATAGTTTAAAACAATGCCACAGGGATTTATAATCATTTCTGAGAATAAATCATAATATCTTACGCTTCATATCTAACATTCGTCTGACAATTTAAGGTTAACAATACTTCTCTATAGTGTATAATATTATCTTATCATGTACTATACCTCGTTAAACATTACATTTTCGAACATTCAGTAATAGAGGAGAATCCGGAATTCTACCAGGACAATCTTTGATTTTACCAGAAATTCAGATTAGATGAAATTGTTTTGAAAAATAGACAAGTGAAATTCTATCTAGTCAATTTCACACAAAGAAGCTGTCAGAAAAACAAGGTCAAAAGCAAGGATGCCAAAAAATAATGCAACATAGCTAACTGAAAAAAAAACGGTTGAGAACATTAAGTTAAACTCATAATGGTCTCCATAAGACACCTGTCCTGCAGTACAATGTGAACCAGTCAGAATTGCCTTGAAAAAGGTGAAAGACGGTCACCGAAACGTCGGAGAGAATAAAGCGTTGTTTGTGTAAAAAGAGTCTCGGTCTTCGGTCTCCATAAGAATTCCAATCCCTCCCGGAGGATTAGAATTCCAGATTCCCGTATGAGAGATGGGAATTCCAATCTGCCCTAGGGGTAATTGGAAGTCTAGTCTCCCCTAGGGGGATTCCGATTCCCTCTAAATTCCAATCTCCCCTGTGACATATACATGCACATGTCCGTTGTCCCATAGTTAACCCCACCCTGTCCTGAGCAACCATTTCTCTCAGTCCCCTAAATGGTCGCTGTGTCCAGGTTTGACTGTTCTTTGAAGAAGGTACAGAAGAGATAAAGGCGTTTGTTTTTACCAATGCATCAGCTTTCATTCTCTTCGATTCTGTTTCATACTGTTCATGTTAACCCACAGTCTCACTCAATGCCTGAATACAATAACTGTTCATATAGAGTCCATTCCAAGACACCATGCGGATGTTTGTTGCCATTGTTTAGAATTGATTTTAAAGTTTTGTCTAGGACATTTGATACTTCAGAAATATTTTTAACACTGTTTCAACTTTATAAATATTTCCCTGGTCCTGTGAAACTTTGGAAATATTCATGGTGTGGAATTGGATACTTCTAATGGTTTCTAAATAATGATAACAGCATTCTACCATTATTTACCATTTTCTACCATTTTTTTGTAAATGGTTCGGTTGGCTGGGAATATAGAAATTCACACATCCTTGCAAAGTATGGTTGGGTGCCATGCAACAATGGCCCACCACAAAGGATCCACCAGTGCCCAGCAGTGAAATCTAAAAATATACAGATGCAACAATAGGGCTTACTTTTATGGGGGCAATAAACTAATTCTACCATTTGGCCAGGTTTACCATTTTTTGTAAATATTTGTAAATGTGAAATAATCACAGAGAGGTTTCACAATTATTCTAAATAAAGATATTTTTGTACAGTTACTTTCAAAATGTTTCTAAAAAAATTCAAAGAAATTCAAATAAATGAGTATTTTCTTAGTCAATTTTTTTAAAATAATTTAATTATTGTGGCTCAGATATTCTTTTATTGAAAATAATTCAGACTAATTATAAATATCGCCTAAAAACCCTCATGGTGTCTTGGAATGGACTCTAAGAAAGACTATTTCTGAATCAGCAAACCCATGAAACTTTATTCAGATAAAAACGTCAGACAAATATTTCGCTGTGGGATTGCCATTACAATGTAGACAACCATTCAGTCATTAGATTTTATTTCAATTCATAAATCATTTTGAAATTTCCAGAAGAATTTTTCTCATTTGCCAAAAATATTTAAAAGACAAGTGATATTTTGGTGATTTGATAGAAACACGCAAAAATACGTGTGCTAATAATTCACGCAAAATACGTGTGTTAACTGACTACTTGTGTAACGAACACGAAAACATCAGACTAACAACAAGGGATGAAAATCGTTTTTCTCCCATGGGTGCATATACATTTATTTGGTATATCTGATAGTTTTTCAAACATGATTAGTTTTTCTTTGAATTTCTTCAAAGATTGTTTTCCATACCTCTCTTTTAATATCGAAAGAAAAAAGTATTACGTGTCTGTATAATTGGTCTCGACTGAAAAACGTGTCTTATTTACCACCCACTCAATATGATTTTCTTTCATCTCTGGTTTCTAATTTCTTCAAGTTAGGTAATATTTGTCATTGTGTTTCGGACCACGGCTGAAGTAGCCTTGTATTTTTTGCTGTGCAGAAACTCGACAAGTCGCACCATGCAGGGGGATCAACAACAGTCCCAAACTGGTGACACAGGTAAATATGTTTTGAAAATATCTTCTATCTACACATGTCAGAAATCTTTGTAACCACAAATCTGAGATTTAGAATTACCCAGTGCCTTGCTTGGTGTACACATGTTTTCTTGTAGCTTATCCAAATATAATTTGGTGAAGCTTGGAAGATGCATTCTGATGACAATATTCTTTTTATTCCTGGGTGTGTGTGTGTGTGGGGGGGGGGGGGCAGGTAGTAAGTGACCCCACTGCCATGCCATATGAATCTGTTTAGAACCCCACTTGGGGCATGGTGTATTTAGGGGTGCGTCCACCATTTCAGATGTTGAAGTAAATCCCCGTATTCGGGGAAGAAGCAAACAGCAACTTATAAATCACTATTGAGTCGTCAAACCAATGCACGTATAGGAACAGGAATCAAGAAGAGTTGGTGCACTTGGCTGAAAACATAATCTGTTTGGAACCCCGCATCTCTGCTCAAGATGAAACGTACATTTGAAAAGCGATAAATTGAAATATTGCTACAGTAATATCATGCAATTTTATAGGTGTCAATTTGAAGCAGACGCGTTTGTGTTACTAATAAAATGAAACTAAGATAGTTATTAGATATATATGTGTGAAAATAATGTTATATTATGATTTCATTAAATCATTAGCGTCTGTTGTGCTCCTAAATACATTCCGTCGGCGCCATTTTAATTTTGTAATTTTCCTCCAGGCACCACGCCCATGCAGCAGCCGCAGACTGATTGGCGGTCCATTGCCGACGCCGCTGCGAGTATACCCAACGCTTTGTACGTCCCCAGAGCAGGTAAAGCTTTGTTATTCTGTGTTTTTTTCCATGCAACAGTCCTGCATTCCTGCGTCTGATTACTATTATCGTACGATCACAAACTGCTTACTAGTATATTCATGAGATATTTGTGACAAATATTATCTCTTAAGCATGGACCTCCATGGGCTCCATGGACGCCATCTTAAAACATCAACAAACGCGGGCCGAAAAGTAAAAAGAGCAAATTATGTAATAATCAAAAAAATTCTCGTCTGGCAGAGAATGAAATGTTAAGCGACAAGGCACCAAATGTTACCCATAGTGATATTATTTATCAGTGTTACAGAAGCAATAATAATTGTAATATCGACAAGTCCGGTAAGCTATCTGTATGTTAAACAAGATTGTTTCCTGAATTTACCCGTATCTACCGCGTTGTAGATATTCGCAATCAACCATTGGGCTCCGTCACTAAGTCTATTGATTGATGCCTTGATATTATGTTATTCATTGCACTGTTTGTTATTCAATATTTCTTGTGTGCCTCGAGAGTGGCGTGGCTGGTATTTGTGAGGCCCGCTCCTTCTAACCCCTGTAACTGTTGAACGACTTATCATATGATCCCCAATTTTTTAAAGAATGAAGTAGACATAATATCTAAAGATTTTAAAAACTTTGAGTCTATTGTGAGTGACGTAATATGACGTATTTAGGACGTCATTATTTTGATTGCATTGGTTGGAACCAAGAAAATAGGGTATCCCAAGAAAACTTTAAGGTATGCTATTATGTAAGAAAATAACAAAAATATAGCAAAAAGATGCGAAAAATGCATTGTTAGAACCGAATTTAGCAATTTTCGTCAAAAATGCCTGCCAAGAAACGTATGCCATTGCAACATGAAAAAACGAAGAGATGTTCATACTTTGTGAAATTGTTGCAAGCTAAATTTTAGGTAAACTCACTAAATTCGTTGGCTCTATCGTAAGCCGTTCTGGCGTTATGCGACATGAAATTTGGCGCGAGTCTCAAAAGCCCCAACCACCCATCTGAATAGGGTTTAAGACTTTTAATTTTATCTATTCGGGTTTAAAGATAAATTCTAATTTATAACACAAAAAGTGGATTTACCCAAATTTTTGACCGTCCATTTCCAGTCTGTTGTTATTCCTTCATAAAGACTAGATTTGGATAGTCCAACTTTTGGGTTGAAAATTCCAGTTCAATGTGTTGATTTAAAAAAAATTCTTGTTTTAAAAGCTCTTGTTTTCTAACAGACCGCACGTATCCGGGTGGAACAAGCGGTCACCGTGCTCTCTGTAGCTTCATCCGCTCCCACCACAGCTGCATTATCGCCGGCTTTGCTGTGCTGCTTAGTCTGGTTGCTGTAGGACTAGCCCCTTTGACGTTCATCAATATAGAGGTAAATACCCCTGTGCCAGAAGGCCTGCTGTAAATCGCTTTTTCTGACACTGATTCTGTTTATCATGTCTATTGAGTTCATTAGGCCAGAACGTTCTGCTTTTTCATCTTGTTTTTTTTTACGATTGGTATTCTGGTGTGTGTATACATACGTTTATACATTTGCAGGAGATATCTCAACTGTCCACCACTGTTAACGACTTAAATCGCGTTCGAGACGACATGCGCCGTGACCTGGACAAAGAGCGAAACCGAACCGCCGCCATGGAGCAGCGTCTTAACGAGATGAGTAAGACTCCAGGTAAGGTTTCTAGCGCTTCTGGGCACAGACCTGGGCAGTCGGAATGTGCCCCGATTCCGTTCCTAAATTGGGGACGGAATGGGGCAGGCACGGGGTCGGGGCATAACAGCCCTTGGAAAAGTCACTCGACAACATTCCTTGGGAAAGTCACTTTACACTTTGTGGCAGTGACATGTTCTGGCATGACTCACCCGCCTCACACAGGTCAAGGGTAGGAGGAACCCCTTGGATCATTGGTCGGAAATCCTCATATTGAGGCGGAAACTGTGAACCGCTGGCGAAAATTCCAATACGGAATTCGTACGTTGGAATAGCAGATAGTACAATTCGAGGACATCAAATTTTCTCAACCTCTGGCGCATGCACTTTGCATTGAAACCTGTGTTTTCTCGGGTGGTTGCAGGTTGTCCACGAGGGGCCCCGGGGATGCCTGACGTAGGCGGACCTGTCGGCCCGAGCGGTCGTGACGGTCGCGATGGGATTCCAGGTCCTGCCGGGCCACCAGGACCTCCTGGCCCGCCCGCCTCATCTGGGTCATGTAGCCAACCCGGACCCCCTGGCCCACCCGGTCCCGAGGGTCCAGCCGGTCCCGAGGGCCCACCCGGTCCCGAGGGCTCACCTGGTCCCGAGGGCCCACCCGGTCCCAAGGGCTCACCCGGTCCCGAGGGCCTACCCACTCCAGAGGGCCCACCCGGATACAACGGGTCAAATGGCCGGGACAGACTCCCTGGACCACCAGGAAACTGTGATTATTCCAGTGACGCTGTCAGCCCGCAGCCAATGAGAGGTGTATATCAATCTCCATCAACCTGTCTTTTATTTTAGATTTGGTACAATATTTATTGACATGGTTTTCGGCCAACAACAACTTTCGTAAATCATTATTAACATGGCAAGTTCACTATTTTGAGCGGCACAGAGGCGTCGGCAGTAAATTTCTGAAGTGGGAACTATTGCTGACAAAATTTTAGCACGTGAAGTTCCGAAGACGCGACGCATCACGCTATCCTAGGGGGTCCGGGGGTATGCCCCCACTGGAACATTTTAAAATCATAACCCCCTGAAAGCAAATTTCTACATTTTCCGGCAAATGTTGCTAACAGACAAAGCTAAGTTTATGATTTCGATCAAAATTAC
>NC_049990.1:17047375-17054080 GCF_000003815.2 Branchiostoma floridae | reverse complement strand
GGTATAGTCCGGGAGAAAATTTTGTAGTCTGGACCCTTTGAAACGCCATTACCTTTTGAGGGACGAATTTTGCTGTCAGACTAAATGTCACTAATCGAAATTAGATTACATTCTAGTCGAAAAACAATTTTATATGGGCGAAAACCACGCCCCAAACATATATTCGCCATGTCGTGAGCGCGCTAAACGCACAAGAGAAATCTAAAACCATCTTAAGCGTCATTTCCTTCTTTTGAGGAGCACATTTTGCCTAAAACTAAGCTACGTTTGACACTGAAATCTCTATAAATGAAAATGTTTTTGAGGGCGACGCCTCTACAACATATCCACCATTATGTCTAGTGCCGACGGCCTAGAGGTTCGGAGAAATTTCAAAATTTGGACACTTTGTCACTTCATTTCCTGCATTTTTAGGGCGTCGATCTGGCTTTTGACTTTGGAAACGCTTAACGAGGAAGTCGGAATAACAAATAACGCTTGACGTCGAATTAAAACGACCAATGATGCTTCACGAATGATATACCGATAACGCTTAACGTTGACTTAGAGCGGGTCGGTAAAGATTAACCGTGAATTAAAATGGTTCGTAACGGTTAACGGAAAAAAAGGCATGCAGGTCCTCATATGACACTACCGTGAAAAGAAAAGCTATTTTAGCACTGTCTGCACATTTTAAGAATTTAATGTTTTTTTTCCGCAGCCCCGTTATGTCAGGGTGGGTGGAGCAATTACAACAACCACTGCTACAAGTTATTCAAAGACAAAGTCAGCTGGTCGACAGCGAACGAAAGGTGCAAAGAACTTGGTGCAAACCTAGCTTCTGTCACCAGCGCTGACGAGAACAACTTCATTACACGTTTCATTGCCAACGGTGAGTGTGTTCTTTTCTATATAAGTTCATTCGAGTTGGTAATTTACATAATGAATAACTAATGAACCTGTTTTCCGACTGAAAATTTGTGCTCACACGGGCACTTTAAGGCCTGTGACAATTTTGGTCGAACATGAAATTTGACCCGCTGCGTGACCTCAGGTAACCCCGCCGGGCCGGAGCGTTTTTAGAACGGTCCAATGTCAGTACCTAATGTTACATTGCGAAAACAGGAACTTACGATGCACGGGCCACACTGACTACTTTTCTTGAGACTTATTAATGTTGAATGTTAAAGATTTGGGAACTCGAACACTCGAACCCCAACGAGTGGAGACACAGGTGTCACCTCCAAGAGGATGAACTGAACTGAACTGAACTGTTAAAGATATTGATCTAGTATTTATCAAATATCGGCATAACTAGAAGCGGTTAACAAAAGGGCACCCCCGCGAGATCTGCAAGTGGTACAGTCCGAACATGTGTTCCGACCTCCCGGGGTGTGGAGTGGCGGGAAAACAGCGAGGCGCTCATACTTCAAGGAAACAGCAAAATAATGCTATAAATCGGTATTTCTAGCCCAAAATGATTGTATGGCAGTTGACTGATGTCTTATAAGGCTAACTGCTTGCGAAATTTCGCATTGATACAACAGCAATTTAACAGATACAGACATAAAACATTCATATTTTACCATCGGTTAATGTTACGTACAGTCAAACATGTCTTACTTGGGCAGTTCATGTAGGGTAAGTAGTGTTTCGTCGGCCCCTGCCCACATCAGGGCACCAGTTTTATTACGAGTTTTGTGCAGATTTAGGTTCATTAAGCCTTAGACCTTCAGAAATCAAGTGGGCCTTCTTGCAATATCTTTGATTTCCGTGGCTGTATTGATACTTGTACGAAAAATACCAAAAAATTGTCAAAAAATTCTGTTTTTGCCCCAAAACGGAGCCTTACCGATGTAAAGCGGCAAGATCCCCAGGCATATTAGATATCACAGAGATATAATCTATTACTCCAGAAAATATGACTCAGTTAGACAATCATTTCATAGTGGGCACAGACCCATTTTAATAGCATCCCTATTTTTTACCAAAAAATGTTTTTTTAACCCCAAAATATTGAGGATCCACAATTTTCTTGTCATCATATTTTGAATATGGATGAATTACGTTAACTGGCCAAAAATTGTTGAAAACAGATGGTTACATCAAAAGTTATGGCCATATAACTGCTCGACTGAGAATCTACAGGTGTCAAAGGCCTTAAACTGCCTGTGCACTGGAGTTTTTAACTGATTTTGGAATCGTATTCCAATCCCATGTTCGTTATCAGTGTATTCTGCACTGTGTTACATGGACAAGCATTCCCCAAAGTTCCATCTATTAAGTGGATAAAACGATTAATGAAACGAAAGAAAACACATACAATTTCCAATGTACAATTTAACGACAGAATCTATACTTTAATAATATGGAAACAGGTATTTCCTGATTAATAGTAGTACTTTTTTTCTTTTCTTTTGATATGTATGATTCGTACGGTTTTCATTTTCTACTTTTACAGACCTGACATAGGTTTACAGTCCTGACATAGCTTGATTAGGTTAACTACAACTATTGTTCATTAAAGACTTGCCATAAGGCAGAGTAACCAATTAAAATGTGCTTTTGTCATGTTGATTCCAGCCCCTAGAGGGACCTGGATACCTGGAGTCTGGTTTGGACTGAACCGTCTAGATGGGAAATGGAAGTGGGCTGATGGGTCAGCTTTATCCTACACCAACTGGGCTAAAGGGGAACCTGGCAATAACATGCCCTGGACGACTGTGCATTGTGGCAATGTGTACTCCAAGGTACTTACATTATTTATGAATTCCGAATGCCAGTATTGCCTCATAGTACTGTGTATAGATTTAGAAAATCAGTACAAATTTGAAAGGCAAAATTTTCGCTGAAGACCAGACTTATCTCCATGTAGTCTTTTTTCTAAAGCTACTGGCAAAAGATAGCATATATAATTACGCTCGCCCCTGGCCCTTTATTATCGTGTGGGCCTAAAAAGCAATAAAACTAAAACGGGCTTAATCTGCTTGTTTTGTACCACGTCATTAAAATAATTATACTATACCAAAAAGCTCGCCCTATAGAATCGTGAGCAAATGAAAAGTGCCACCCTGCATCTAGTTTGTTTGAAAAAGAACTGTATCTGCCTGGTATTTGGCAGTCACTAGTAACACAGAGACCTTCCTCCATTTGCCCAATAAAAACTTTTTCTTTGGAAGAAAGACATCTAATAGTGTCAAAAAATACTGAATGTTAGAGGAATAAGCGCTCATCTTTTATATGCGAAACATATTTACAGGACAGCAGTAATATGCCAAAGTTTCTTCGTGCTGGAGGGAAGAGAGGACAGTGGAACGACAACAAGTGCTCCGAAAAACTGCCCTACATTTGCAAGACTTCAAAATGAGACAAAATCCTCCTTTTTTCGCAATCATAATTTAGAAGTGAAACAAGTTTTACATGACAAATAGGAATAGGCGATTGTTTTGGACCTGCTATGGTCTAGTTAATTTCAGCAAAAGAATTATAATAGGACATATTAGTGCATGATTAATATTTCCTTTCTGAGAGTGATGAAGTCGCGTGGCACAGCGGCGGCATTTGTACCTCGTGACCGAGAGGTTGCGGGTTCGAATTCGACTGCGTGTCACCGATCTTGTGCCCTTGGGAAAGGCACTTTACACGACTTTCCTCACTATGCTCAGGTGAAAATGAGTAGCCGGTGCAATGGCCTAGTGGTTAGAGTGTTCGCCTTGCATTCAGAAGGTCGTGAATTCGATCCCGGCCGAGTCATCCCAAAGACTATAAAAATGGTACATGCTGCTTTCTCTGCTTAGCACTCAGCATTCGGGAAAGAGTATGGAAGTTGAAGACACACCACTACCAGTGGATTAGCCCCCTGCTGTAGTGATTGCGTTGTGTGTGGCCCAGGGCTAATGAAACAGAGATGGCCACCGCCCTATGCGCCAGAGATGGGCACTGCCCTTGGCGCGGGAAGGGTTTAACTTTTTTTTTAACTTCTGAGAGTGACGATGCTCTCGCGTCTTGAGCCTTATGATTCTAAGTAGCAAGCTTTAAATAGCCCTTTTTGTATGGGTGCTTCTCGAACCAAGTCAACATTGTAATAAACTGATCCAAAAATACTAACATCTTTTGGAAATTGCAAGTTTTTTCTGCTTGTGAACAAATAGTACATGACTCTTTTACATGACTATTACTTCAACAACACTTTGAGGGAGCATAACCCTTTCATATTTTAGTGAATGATAATATATGTGTGCATGAGATGTGTATATTCCTTACTTTATATTACTCAAAATACTCTCTCGTCTTAATTAAGACACATGATTCTAAGTAACAATTAGGCTTTTAGTAATATCATTTTTGCATGCGTTAAACTTCAGGGTACCAATGACATGTTTTTGTATCATATAATATTGGTCGAGCAATAGTCGAATGTAAAGGACAGTAATTGTTACGATATGCATTACATACTCTTACTTCAACCACACTTTGAGGAGATACAAATTGAATTAACAGCTAATATCAATTATGTTTTAAATGATTATGCTTTAAATTTCATTAGTGTTTGCTTAACTTGTTAATTACCTTATGTACTTACGAGTTTTACTAGTATTTTTGAATACTTAAAGTATCAATACGCTGATAGTATGATATACGGAAGATAGTGGACGCTATATGAAACATCTATTTGACTCAAGAGAATCTATTCAATGGTTAGATTTCTTTATTATGTTATACCATTAAAACACACAAGCTTAGATTGTGGATCCTTAAAATTAGCAGATAACTGTAGCAGAATTCTTTCAAATGTACCTTTTTAACCCTCATCCGACCGTATGGGGTCATTTTTGACCCCAGGCGTATATTTTAATCTGCCACAGCAACATTCTTCATCAGAGAAAAAATTCCTTTCATGAATTTGTTTGTATACATGTCTTACAACATCTACCAATTTTTCGCCGAGTTTTGCCCATTATTGTATAAGCTATACTTGAAAGTTTGTGTCTTGTTCGGTAGGGTCAAAAATGACCCCAGCCAATTATGAATCATTAATTACATAAATATCAAGATATTTCAATAAAATAAAAGGCATTCCTCATCATTGCTATTGCAGCAACAGGTTATAGTTGCTTAGATGAGTAAATACCGAATATTTTGAAAGAAATTTAGTATTTTAGTGTAAAACACAGTTTTTCGACATTCTGCATAAATTATGATAATACGCACTAATTACCTATGCTAATGAAAGTGAAAATGTTTCTAATTAATTAAAAAACAATATATGGACAGAATGTGCAGAAGGAACCTACAAGAAAGATCTTTGCGGGAAAATAGACAAGAGTTGTTGTATGTATGTGTTTAGATGGCGGAATATGGTGCATAATTAAGTAATAAATTCGTTACCTTTCACAAATATTGTATTTTTTCTTGTTAAATAACATTATTATGCTATCAGCATTATTGCATCACCACAATTATTGTTAAGAAATTGATAAAACAAAACATTGTTTGAGTAAGTTTAGTATCGTTGATTTTCAGAGCAAATGTGGGTTTTCCTCATTTTCTGCATAAATTATGATAATGAGTAATAACTACTGACACCAAAACTTGTCAAAATATTTTTCATAGGTTAGTGAAACAGTAAATACATAGAAATGACAAAATCAGCCAGCAGAAATATGTCTATGAGCAAAACAAAATGGGGTCAAAAATGACCCCATACGGTCAGATTCGTCGTAAAAATGTAACGGTCGGATGAGGGTTAAATTTGCTTAAGGCATGACTGAGTTGTAAAACTAATAATTGCTTTTTCTTTACAAATGATATTTCTCATTTTTTTTACCATTCGTGAATTCGATTGTCAAGATGTGGGAAGAACATGGGCTGGATGCAGAATAAAGTATTATAACATATCATATAATAGATCAAAGTGAAGAATCCCCCAACATATTTGGTGGCAAAGATTCATGATAGATTTAAAACGGTTTTAGAGATTTTTGAAACATATACATCATTACATCTTGTATATTTATGTACTTGCTTACTTGAGTACTTGTATTATTAATAAGTAAATCCTAATTAATTTTTTAGAAATGTCTATGGTAAGCCTCTTCGCATCTATTGAATTTCACTTGATTTGTTGAATGTTGCCAATTAGTTCAATATAAGTTAATTGCACAACGACCTGGCCTGCTTGTCTACTACGTCTAAGTATGACAACAAATGCACAAAACGTTCGTTTTTTATCTCTGAAATTGAGTTTCGAACCCCGCAGTATTTCAGCGGGGCAAATTTCTGTGGTAGAAGTTTATCTTAAACCTCAACATAGTGAAAGTGCAAAATGATGACACAATGTCTTGTGTCGGATGTTTTGTTACATACTGCCAATGATGTAAGTACATTTATCTAAAAAGCAAGAAAACGTTTCTAGTAATAAATCGCATAATGCGTATGTATCCCGGCTTCGTAAGATTCTCTTGCAGTTACTTCACATTAGAGCATTGCATTGATCAAAAGATATTATTGCAAAAAAAATCACCAATGGCTGTTAAAAAAGGTAAGGCTTGCAAGGGAGATCAAGGGAGTCTCAACAACACATAGCGATTCTCCACATGCTCCAATCACCGTTGCAACGCCTACAATTGAGTGTTTCCATGCCAGACTATGACAAATGAAATAAAATAGAGCAAAATAAATGCAAACATATTATAAAAGCGATCTGTCGGTAAAAACAAAGAGATG
>NC_049990.1:16969910-17047275 GCF_000003815.2 Branchiostoma floridae | reverse complement strand
AAAAACACAGAAGACATTTGTTGAAGTTGTAACTTTGTGCTCCTTTTAAAACTTAAAAACTGAGGAGATGACAAAACGTGTCAAAATAGACTCTCCTTCTAAAATACCACATAGGGCATTCGATGTCACTGAAGTTTTCCGAGACAAGTATAGTAAGAAAAACCCACAATTCAGCTCTTTCATATATGGAAACAGTTCTTCAATCAAACAGTACATTTCTATGAGCCTATGGCATTACTTTATCTATAGCAGACTATTAATATTGCAACTTTGTTTTGATTACTGGCATTATTTGATTGTGTTACTTTGTGAGTCGTACTCATGTTTATTCGAAGATGTTTTTTTCAGCTTGTCATATTACTTGAATGATGAATGAAGAGTTGTTCAAACTAGTCTACATTTGTTCAGCTACCAATGGATATTACCTCCGCGAAATTGAGTGTCAATGAGAAAGAGAAAAATATTGATAACAAACATTATGCAAATATAGACCTAATCTGCATGATTAATGAGAAAATGGTATAATCCTACTTTGACAAATGACGGGATTCCTTTATTGTGACATTTGGAAGTTATGTGCAGGTGAACATCATTGTATATCAATTATGAAAATGAGGACCTCATTTGCATAATGCGCGTAAAGCCTTATTGCTAACATAGACTGTGTAAGTCTGTTGTTTAGGTGTAGATGATCAGCCAATATATCTTATGCAAATGAGGAACATTTTTGTATGATTAATGACAAACACAATTAACACACCAATTGTAAATGTTAAAATCATTTAGCGAAGGTATAGGGTCGTGGAACTCTCGTTTCATATGTGATGAAAATAAGTGATAGTCAATGAAAAGCAACGAAATAACTGTACAAAATATAAGCAAAAGGACCCCTACACGCGGTAAGTTTGAGATTTATTTCAAAACATTACGAAGCATGTTTCTGTTGCCACAGTATGCTTACAAAACGGTAACTTCGTCCGTAAACATAATTCGGGGTGTGCTGACTTTGTTGTCCTTCCCCGCTCTTCCCGGCTGACAATTTCCGAAAACGTGAAGCGAGAATCCTGAAAAGCTCCCAAATTCCGTCAGACAGTCCCGACAGAAGAAGTTACCTTGGCAACCGCTGTCAATCATGTGTGTTGTGACGAAACTTTCCTCTCTAGGGTCCAAACCGTTATGCAAAGTAGCACCTGTCTTTGACGTCATCTTTCGGACGGGAGCGCTCTTGTGGCGCCGCCGTGCGGGAACGCAGGAATTGCAGCTAAAACAGGTGATACACCTAACGGACGGACGTCGCTCTCTTTTACTCCTTCCTAATTCACTGACAGTACTTTCTTTCTTATTGGGTGGTTCATCCACACTTGAACCAATAGATTGTCTTTCCCTTGACGTGTTGGTAAACGAATTCTTTTCCGTTTTCACTGTGACGTTAGATCGTTCAATACAAGCATTTTCTACTTCGCCCTTGTTTCGTTGTACGTTTTGCTGATTTGAATTACTTGTAGACACTTCAAGGGACTGAAAGTTCTCCCTTGCTATCGTAACAGGCGAACCGACAACGTGGTCAACAGTCTTTTCCATTCTGTGTTGTTTTCTCTGATCAGCTCTCTCCTTACCGTCATTTTGATCATCTTCTCTGCTGTCCTTCGTTGTCCTGAAATCGACGATGTCGTCTGCAGTTACTATAGTATCTTCCCGCGCTTTCCAATCTAACGTCAGTTCGTCCGAAGTTATCGTGGTAACGGTTTGGGGTTTCACAAACGCTCCAGGTAACTGACCAGCTTTTGTCGAAAGGTCCTGTAGCTTCTCAGCGAGGCCATCTCCCAGAAGCGGTTTTCCGTCTAGAAATTCCCTCAGATCCCCTTCAATGTTTGACATAAAGAGAAGGACATCTTGTCTATCGCCGTCGCAAATGACAGGGTCGGGAGAAGAAGAAGAAGTCAAGGTGTGCTTCTTCGCAGGTCTTTTCTGTGGCTTCTTCGTCTGCGTCTTCGACGTCTTGCGTGGCATACTGGCCAGAGATACGTCAGTTTTGTCGATGATAACGTTGTCAGTTTGTCATATCTAACTCGATTCAACCAAATAGATTGAAATTGTTACCCAACAAGCGCTCAACAGCAGTACAAATATCACAAGAGTCAGGTTAGGTGCTCACAAGACTGAAAAATGCGTTGCTAGCCACAGAAATGTTTGTATCGCAACTGTTCTATTCTGTATTTTTGTAGGGTTAATGTTCCAGAACACGCAGTTCTGTATCCATGATAGCCTAACGGTGTATCAGTCCGCACGAGTCCAAATAATAAGTCCGAAAGTAGAATATTTACATATACGTGGAGCAGCGGTTTTGAAATACTCTAGTATAGCTTTATATTTACAATGTAATCCATGATGTAAAAGTATGAATGGAAATACGTCCTTACAAATACACCTATTTTTCAATGAAAAAAACTTCAGTGGAAATGGAGTATAGGGAGAGGCTTGCTTAAGGGGGCGTTAAAAACATTTGAGGGTTGAGAGAGGTTTGAAAACCCCGGCCACTACTACCCTGGTCCAACCTAACCTCTGCTTGGAGACTAGGGCCCTAACCCGGAAGTGGGCATGGGATACCTGCATTTTGTGAAATATCGTTAGTCTCGTAACAACACATTGTGGACTAGTACCAACAGGAAAAAGATATTGACCAGAAAAAGCAGTGTCCCTATTCCCTTTATACTTTTAAACCAGCTTCTTTAAAATTAACATTAGTTGTAGCTTGGCAAAAAAAATCTGACGAACAATGTACATTTAACATGGGGCGCTAATTCAGGAAGTAAGTTTACTACATTAGGCTAGGGAACAGTAAGGTTTTTGCAGTTGTTGGGGCACAGTTTACTAGACTGGGAGTATTATTTCTTCACAGAAAAGGTGCGAGAATGCTAAGGCATATCTCCGGGGAATTGTCATGAATCTCTTTGTTTACGTTCTGGAACATAGAAAAGCCCACCTGCATATGACGTCACCGCTTGTTTGCAGGTAACATGAGGTCAGCCCATTTCCGGTGCAGCTGGCTGTTGTTTATTGGCTTCCGTCCGACTTCTGACGAAGACCGCTCCTGACTGACACAATTAGCAGCTCAACCAATGAGAGCACGGCAATTTTCATTTTGACCAATGAGAGAATGTCAGTTATCGCTTTGACCAATGCGAGAGCTGTATTTTTGCATTTCTGTGTTTTGACGGAGGTAGACGGGGCTATGAGATTGGTCTATTAGATGCAGGGAAAGCCCTTCTTGAATCACACTGGCAGTTTTAAAATCATTACGCTGTCAATAAACGCATGATAACGTAATGTTCGATGAGTTAGGAAAAACCTTCTTTACAAAATGCCATTAGTACAATTAATCTACTTCAGTTTGTCTGCGCGAAAGTCTGTATGGTAACCTGATAGGGTATTAGGGAACGTTTACGGGTCAACGGGTTTCCCTGGTACATATATATAGCTACAGGTCAGGGAGTGGCAGGATATCCCTAGGCCCTTTTCAGAACACTCAAAAGAGTGTCGCTCTTAATTCTGAAGCTACTACAGGAAACAGACGTCACAATTTCGTCAACATCCTGTGGTGACAGTTACTGTGCATTCAGAACTCTGTTGTGTTGCGATAGGTCTTCTCAAACATTTTGGGAGACGAAAAACAAGATCATGGCAAGCAAAACTGAACCAGAAGAGAAACACCGCAAGTTATACCGTAAGAGGAGACTCAGAGACGAAAACTACCTACGAGGCATGCGGACTGACTCGTACCACGAAGCAGTTCGCTTCGAATTCTTGGATACAATGTACGATGAGAGCAAGACAATGGACACTGTTGGCATGATTGAAGGAGGCGTTCCGTCCACTATCGAGGAAAGGGGTTGTCGAAAGAAGGACTGGAAATACAAGGAAAGTGCCAAGACATTGATACCCATCAGGTCAAAGCCCAAGTAAGTGTAACGTTAGTTGTAATTTTATAAGACTCCTCTTTTATTTCTAGCTCTACAGGGCAAATCACTTCCGTGTTTGGCATTCTCTGTGATCACTGAGACATACGAGTAACTCCAAAACCAACCTAAATCCTAAATTTAACTAGCTATAGTTCATTGGACTTGGGGGTGGGAGGTGGTGCACTCTAGCAGTATACATTATTTCAGCGCTTTCTTTTATATTTCGCTCCATACCACGGATATGGGTGAAATGTATTGTTTTTATATTCCAATCCGGCATACTGTACGTATAGGGCTTTCGAGGTTCGAGGGCATTGATATTAGTTAAGTAGTGGTGATTGATTTGTACAACTGGCCACTTTGTCAATTTCTACCATATGTTATATATAATCAGAAAAAAACAGTCTTATAGCGAGTCTTCTCTAAAAGCTCCGTACGCTTTTCTCTTGGTCCACCTGACGTTCGTTCGGAGTCACCTGGGCAATAGAGTATGACTGACTAATCATGAGACTATTGTATAGCTGATATATACGTACCCCATGAAACTAAGTAAGATGGAACCCAGGCTATATCAATAATGATAATCTGTTTATTGCAAGTGCATACCCGAGGGCTAATTGCAAGTACAAACAGCACGTATAGTAAATAAAAGTACAACGGTGCTAAGAACTACATTCTATGACTATGTGGTGCTACTTAAGTGTACATGATGCTTGTTTTGTTGGGGTTTACATCTTATTTTAGGCAATGGAAGACGAATTTACCCACTTCTTCTATAATATGTGGGCTATTTGATTTTAATAATAGGTAGTTTTTTTCATTGTCGGGAATAGTTGGAAAGTAAGCGTGTATTTTGTATACACTCAAGAATAGTTGGTTTCTGAATAATAATAGACATTGTTTCTAATAGTTCATATTATAATGTGAGATACGTTAATAATGTTTCATAGAATATTGAAGATCATGATTTGACTTCAGGTTTCACAAAGTTCATTTTTTTCATTTTCTTTATCCCATGACAGACAGCCGTCTGTGAACCCACTTGACGATGCAGGCCTGCTGTCCTTCATGACCTTCTCCTGGCTGACTCCTTTGATCAAAATGGCGTACAAGGGGAAACTGACTCTGGAGAACGTCTGGCACCATTCACCACATGACAGGGCAGAGCCCAACTATAAAAGGTACAGCGGTCCATATGATCATTGGCACGAGATGTAACGCTAGTTCACCTTTATCTGGTGGGTAGCCTATATTCGTTGCTAAAATCAGGCGTTTATTAGGGATAGCAAGTCGACTTACGGTGGTTTCAAACTGCAGTATTATGACAATATAGCTATTAAAAACCAACGTCCCTCGAATTGGAATAGATAAATACTAAGCTTTTAAACTTGAACGACGAATATAGGCTACTCCACCGATAAAGGTGAACTAGCGTTCATTTGATCCCATGTAATTGATACAACGTAGACGAAACAAGATCCGTGTCTATAGTCCATGGGCCAAGCATGTACAGGTCACTAACGCAGGTGGCTAGTCCACTGACAGTGTGTGTTTACTTTCCATACTCTTTTTCATTAGCGCTAAGGCCCTCTTTCCACTAGACGGTGATCGCGCTGCGCTCTCACTGTGACCTAAATAGCATATGTGTATATTTCGCTTGGATATACTGAATTTTAGTATAATATAAAATGTCAAATTGTGACGAAGAAGACAACAAAACACACAAAGTGTAAAATGATTCGTTTCTTTTGTTTACAGTTCGTTGAGCGATATGTCAAATTTTAGGTCACAGAGAGTGCGGCGAGAGCGCCGTCCTAGTGGAAAGGGGGTATAAGAAGAGAATCCTCTGTGTACTATTTTCCATGTCTTTGGTATGACCCTGCCGGATTTTGAAACCAAACATTCTGAATGCAATGCAAATACTCTACACCCAAGCCATTATACCAGTTGGATGTAGTGCAGTTTTAGAATAGATTTGTATGTAGAATATTAGTCAAATAATGTTCAATTTGTTCAAATAATGTTAAAAATTCGAGTCAAATTATCTTAAATTATGATTTCTCAACAGATTTGAGAGGCTGTGGAAGGAGGAGGTTGAGAGAGTCGGGATGAAGAAAGCATCGCTGCCCCGTACCATCTGGAGGTTCACTCGGACCAGGATGCTGATGAGTCTACTGACTATCATCGTATGCATGGCAGGCGCATTCATAGCACCCGTGCGTCTCTGGTTTTAATTTTCAGACATAAGCGTCTATATATTGCATATTAATAACGTTTCACATTAAGCATGAAAGTTTCATCTGAGTTGGTTAATTACGATATAAGCTTCAGAAATTAAACTGCCCATCAAATAAAAAAAGGACCGGATTTGTTACGTGCCAAACTTGGACGGAGGGCGGTGTTGACTTCCAGTGACCTTTGACCTATTGCTGGCGTTAGATTATAACGAAACTTTATATTAGTCAATTACATCTTTGCTGAGAGTTTCCCTTGCTATGAAAACCATGAACAGGTTGTTATCATCACTTAATGAGAATGACGGTGTCAGTTTTGAATTTGTTTTTGTCTCCAGGCTTTCGTAATAGGAAACCTGTTGGAGTATGCGGAGTCCCCGGACACAAACTGGCATCTGGGAGTTGGATTAGTTATCGCCATGTTTGTGACAGAGATCTCCAGGTTTGTGCAAAAGAACGTTTTACAAAGCATTTTTTTTTCATATGACAACTACGTCACAAATACTTTTGACGCCAGGTGTAGGAAAATATATTATCCCTTCTTAAGTAAAATATAAAATTCCAATAACAGAGTCATAAAATGACAAACACAACAGGAACACTTTTTACTAGAAAATTTTATAGGTTGCTCAAAGTTTTATATATTTGTAAGTGCCGTTCTATCTGTAATAAAGAAAGTTTTACTGTAATAGATATCATATTTAGATTTATGTTTCAGAATCTTTCACATCTATTTGTCGTAGTGGGTTTCGTATATAGATAGATGCCCGGCATTACATTAACATTTTATAGATATGATTTTCTCTTCCAGATCAGTCCTGTTTGTGACAACGTGGTCTATTGCCTACCGCAGTGCCACACGGGTATTAGGAGCTATCCTTACTCTTATCTTCACCAAGATCACTCGTCTGAGGAGTCTGCAAGACAAGACTGTTGGGGAGGTTAGTACATCATGTCCAATGGTCTTTAACTATTTTTTCAGTCACTGTGCTTAATCGTTATTTTTTAAGTATAGTAAACAGTTAAAACTGAAGCATTAGATATATGCATACATTGATTTAAAAAAAGTCCAGTAAAGTACTACATACAACACATTCACCTAAAGGCTTACAAGGGTTTATCATAAGCGTAAAGAAAATGTGTTCTCATCTGAACTGTTTTTCTAAACTATTCAACATACAAAGGTTACGGTAGTGTTAGTAGTAGCCGAGATCTTAGAGGTAGACTCCTTTAAAAATCGCGGCTACTACACCCACCCGTACTCCGACACTGAAACCTCTGCTTGGAGAATAGTTCTAGACACGGAAAAACTTCATAACTGGAGATTCATAAATCAGGCTATAAGATTTGCTTGTTCTTACAGCTAGTGAATCTCTGTGCTAATGATGGACAGCGGCTGTTCGATGCCACATCGCTGTTCGTTCTGCTGTTCGGAGCTCCCTTCGTGTTCCTGCTGGGTCTGTGCTACACCGTGTACCTGATTGGTCCCGCAGCCGTGCTGGGATGTTCCATCTTCATTCTGTACTACCCATTCCAGGTATGGGAAACTAGTCTTTTAGCTCGGCAAATGCTATTCCTTTATTCCTTTGTTGCGATACCCTTTAGTACTATTTAGGGCTAGTCTTTCAGGGTTCGAAGTTCAAACAATAAAACATACATATACAGCGCAGATATCTATCTATATATATCTATCTATCTATAAATAGGTAGATAGGTAGGTAGATATAGATATAGAAAACAAATCAAAAGAAACTTACACAATCATAACACTTATTGCATGGATAAGAAAAACATTAACTTAACTTAACTTGAGAACAAATATAGTGGTTGATTGCATTTCTAAATTGTGGAATATCGGACAGGGATTTGATGTTTGGTGGTAGGGCGTTCCATAGATTGATGGCACAGTAGAAAAAAGTTCGCTTTTTTGAGTTTGTGTTCGGCTTAAACGCTAATGATTCAATAATTTTATTTAATAGAAAGATATGTAAGGATCTGTCTTATGAAGGCTAGACATCTAGGTAAACATTTCAAGACTATTCAATACCAACATCTGAATACATTTCGGAAATTACTTCAAGAAGTTATCCCCGAATCTTATCCAGAAATTGAATAGTATTTTAAGTTAAAATACTATTAAAATTTAACATGTGCTGATCTGACACGTCACTGTTACAGTAATAAAGTTCATTGTTACGCTAATTGAAGAAATTAAAAAAAAAAGATAAAAGAAATGGATTCTTTACAATGAAGATGTAACCTCGTATTTTTTAGGCATTGATATCACGGCTGATATCACACCTCAGGAGAAAGGGCATCAAAATCACCGACAGACGTGTGCGAACCATGAACGAGATTCTCACTTCTGTCAAGCTGATCAAGATGTATGCTTGGGAGATGCCATTTGCAAATGCTGTACATGGTGAGTTGTTTTCCCTAGTGTTACCACCTCAAAGAACTTATAAGTGCTCAAGATCAGTGAATGTGCTCAATATCTTCTTCTCTTTAGGAGTGCCACAAATGCTTTCCTCCCTCTAGCATGTCCAAAAATATCTTAAGTTCAAAAGGTGTGACAACTCCTATCTCAATATCAAAACTCATCTTTGTACGTTAACCATTTCTTATAAGAGGTATGGGAAGTTTAAAGGAGGTCATATACATCAGGGCACTCCAGCCATCACTGAACAGAGACGGTGGGCGTTATAAGATTCCTGGAGCGTTTGACCAATTGCTGACGTCACGTATCCACAGGATCACGTGTGTGCAACTCTCGTGAGTTAACGTTCGGAAGTGATTGGTCATTATTGATCCTGAAGAAGGCGACAGTGGTCCGTGTATACCTTTGTGTCGGAAGAGAGTTTAGCAGTGTACTAAAATCACTATACCACTGTACCCGGTCTGCCTAAACACATCAAACGACCTCAAACAACAGGTTATTACTTGCTGCGTCTTTTTTTTTATTTCTAAATGCATAAACAATGTATCCAGAGCACCACACAAGGTCGTTGCTCCATGTACACTGCATATTAAAGTCGTTTAAGGTGCTTAGGCAGACCCCCACTGTACCTACCAAACAATTTGTTATACGACTGTTTAAGACTTGATGTTCTTCAGTACAGCTGATTTCAAGAAACTCGATGCTACAGACAGATTTGTATATATCTTTAGGTGCCACAACACCCATAATGCGAAGAGAGGCAAATATATCAATACTGCTTTGCTATAAGAAAGAATACTGAAACTCATGATTAGCCCAACTCGATTGTAACACTTGTGTTATCCCTACTTGTTATGTTAATTAGGATGTTAAGTCTTATTCTATACACCTATTTTGTACTCTGTGTAATAGTAGTTGCCATACATTGTACCATGTACAAATGTCGTGCAATAAAGTTCTCTCTATTACAGATGTGAGGAGTGAAGAGAGGAAGGTTCTGGAGAAGGCAGGCTATGTACAGAGCTTCAGTATCGGTACCTTCCCGCTGGTCACTATTGTGGCTAGTATCGTAACCATCACTCTTCATGTCATGACCGGGCATGACCTCACGGCATCACAGGTTTGTTACCTCCGTGAAAAATGGAGGTATTGTTTTGTGTGTGTTTGTGTGTGTGTTTCTGGATAAATATAGTCAGCGTAAGTTGAATAGGGCTGGATGAATTGTAATGATATTTAGTATGTTGGTAGATCTTCGGAAGATGAAAGTCAGTGCCGATTTTGGATCCCCTTGTGGCTGTTCTTAGAACTGCAACAGAATTTCCGTTTTTTGAATCTTTTTTGCTGAACATATTATATGTCGTTTTCCATTATTTTCCATTGTTTTTCTTTTTTCTGTTCTCTGTTACTTGTATTAAGCCATCGGGTAAGACGTTGTAATAATCTTATTAGACTTTAATTTGTTTATTTTTGTCCTCCAGGCTTTCACCATGGTAGCCATTTATAATTCCATGCGCTTCGCCATGGCCTCACTTCCGCTGTCTGTGAAAGCGCTTGCTGAGTGCAGAATAGGCCTACAGCGTATGAAAGTAAGTAATTTATGTGTTTCATTCTAGGCCTGAGTAACCTTTCTCAAAAGAAATTTAGAATAATTACTGTATCTATCTTGATATCATAACTTTATATCCACTTATGGGATGCACGCAATGCATTGTTAGTTGTGGTATCATTTCATTTCATGAGAAATTCTATCAAATAAAGCATATTTAACGTTTGATGTTTATGCTCCGCTTGAATGTACAAAGATGGCCACGTTACTTTCCAGAGTTTGCTTGAAATGGAAGAGATGGAGCCATTCACCGCCCGTCCGTCACATCCGGGCAACTCAGTTGAGGTCAAATCTGCCACCTTCACGTGGGACGTCGCTACGAGCGGAGGTGACCAGGAGAAGCAGGGGTCAGTTAAGGAGTCCGGAGATGACCTTGTGGTCAACGGAAAGACAGAGAGAATTCCTCTGACAAACCAAGGGGCAGAATCTGAAGAGCGACTGATGAAAACTCTCTCCCAAATCGAGCTGGAGCTACCGAAGGTCAGTTGTACTATGTGCCTTGTTTGCATACATGGGATTTTTACCCATACATTGTCTATTCTCACATACAGTGACGTTTTCTTTAGCGTCTAACATTACCACTCCTCAACAACACTTTTGTGAAGTTGTAGACTTTGTGTCTGTTTCATCATCACTGATCATCAAAATAATTCCTGCAAAATTTAGTATTGTCCGTTTTTCCTCAGGGTACTCTGTTAGGTGTTTGTGGAGGTGTTGGAAGTGGAAAGAGCTCTCTCATCTCCGGCATCCTTGGTCAGGTAATAGGAATTATATACATATATTTGTATCATCATCAAAACGTTTATCTTGCGATTAACGATGTACAAAGCTAATTCATCAACGTTATTGGTCATCTTGTACTTACACTCAATACCTAAGACCCTGACTCAGAGTTGAGATTAGCTGTATTTGTTGGTCACCCAAAGGTTGCCAAATTTAGATATTCAGAGATTGAAGCATATTTTTTTTCACTGAAAATTTATCCCATCTCATTGCGATCTCTAAAAATGGTAGCGCGATGGTCAAGAGAACACCGGCGTAGACAGCCGAAGAGAGTCCGTCGCGTCGATCGGTTTTACTGTTGTGTGGCATGTGAATAAAGACGACTGTCAGTTTACACGTGAAGTAAAAATCGCCGTTTTATACAGGGAATACATGTCTGTACGTGTGTGATGACTGAAATCTTCGTTTACTTGAACAGCTGCATATTTTAAGTTGTGCATTGTGGGGTCGTATAATGTAACTGCAGTGTATTTTGCCCAGAGCCCAGAGGTCCTTGGTTCAAATCCTGTCATGCTACCTATCTTATGCTCTTGGAAAAGTCACTCAGCACGATCAAACCACCCACGTTTAAAATGGGTTGTGGAAATAACAGGACAGGGGTGGGCTCTGCTTCCCAATACCGTGCCCTAGACACAGTAAATAACATCGTAACCCACTGTCCCTTAACTCACTGCACGGCACTCACTAAACGGCTATGGAACTACTTTTACCGTTAACTTTTGCCTTGAACAGATGCGTGTACTGGAGGGTACAGTAGGACTGACAGGCAGTATCGCATACGTGGCCCAGCAGGCCTGGATCATGAACGCTTCTGTCAGGGACAACATCCTGTTTGGAGAGGACTATCATCAACAGAGGTTACAGGCCTTTTCCATTTTCAATAATAATGCTGTGTGGTTGTCCGTTTTAAAACTTTGACATGACGTAAAGCGGATGGTGAAAAGTCCAATATCCAGCAATGCCATCAAATTTAATATAAGATATGAGGTTAAAACTGATTGGCAACACAAACATGTCTATCTAAAATATGGAGCTTAAAGTCGACGGCTATGGCAATCAAAAGTATTTTTAACCTTATGCTTCTCTCGTAATGGCGCTCTCCCACAATTTTGGAATAAGTGGGAGACTTCTTGACTAAGCAGGGGGACGCAATCTGGTCTGAATCTCAAACGGCCAAGGGACTTGGCAGGTAGGTAGGTAAGATTGTTTGAAGGTTACAATGGTTGCCACACGATAATAGCAGATTTCCTACAAGACTGCTTAATTCATATCAGACTCTCTTAATCGATGCTGTTTTTTTAATGATATTTTAAGGTATGAGGAAGCTGTGATGGCATGTAGCCTGACGCATGACTTCAATGTGCTGGCGGCCGGAGATATGACAGAGGTGCGTATAGGCTTGTACAGTTCAAACAAATAAATATTTCACACAGCGCATTTCTTAAGATGCTGTACTTCTTGTTGCAAAATCTAAAGAATCCTAATATAGGACAATGCTAAACTTTTTTCGAACACTAAGGTATACATGAACCAAATTTTCACCGACTACTGTCGCCTTCTTCAGGATTTATTTAATAATGACCCGTCAGTTCCGAATTTAACCCGCGAAAGATACAACAACGTGGTTGTTGACAGCTGATTTTGCGTATACGTGACGTCAGCAATCGGTCAAACATGCCAAGAAGTTTATATCGCCCACCGTTTCTGTTTAATGATGGGTTAGTTGCCCTGATATACGGTCTCCTTTATAACTCTAGGTATAATGGTCGATACAAACTTCCTGTCACGTTTGACCAGTTGCTGACGTCACGCAAACGCAAGATCAAGTCCCAGTAGGGTTACGCGTTTGCATTTCTCTTGTACAAAAAAAAAGATTTTAATCTTCCAGATTGGTGAGAGAGGCATAAACCTGAGTGGAGGACAGAAACAGCGCATCAGTCTGGCCCGGGCTGTATACAGTAACAGGGACATCTACCTGCTGGACGACCCTCTCAGTGCTGTGGACGCTCACGTGGGACAGCACATCTTTCACCACTGCATCATGGGAGCACTGAAGGACAAAACTGTCGTCTTTGTCACTCATCAGCTTCAGGTACATATGCTGTTTACAATGTTGCCTAATCTAGCGTTCACACACATAGACACGCACGCACACAAGCAGAGACACGCACACGCACACAAAACACACACAGATAGACTCGGATCAATTACAGAGGCATGCAGACACACACAAACATAAACACACACACATACAGTCGTATAGACAGACAGACACACAGACACACAGAGATAAACACATAGACACACTCTCTCTTACACACACACATATGCACAGACATATACACATACGTACAGACCGACACACGGAGATAATTACAGACATACATGCAGACACAAACACACAAACACGCACACACACTCACACACAAACACACACACACACACACACACACACACACGTAACACACACACACATATGCACAGACATATACACATACGCACAGACAGACACACGGAGATAATTACAGACATACATGCAGACACAAACACACAAACACGCACACACACACAGACACACATACACAAACATACACAGACACACACAGAGCCAGGAGTAATGCTGAACAACGAAAGGTCTATATATAAGTGAAGTGGGTTTCTGGAACGAAATAACAAAATCTTTCCCAGCACCTATTTTTCCCAGTACCTGCACCTGCCTCAAGTCAGCTTGTATTGTGTAATTTGAACCTCTAAATGAATGTAGTTCATGCACCTCTTCTATCCCCCAGTACCTGCACCTGTGTGACCAGGTTCTCCTGATGAAGGATGGTGGGATAGCAGAGAAGGGTGAACACAGTCAGCTGATGACAGCTGGGGAAGACTACGCCCGGATGATACAGGGCTACATGACCTCACACTGTGATGAGGAGACAGGGGAGGAGGCAGATGAAGAGGAAGAGATTGAACAGCCGACTCACAAGCTAATGTAAGGCTATGCCTAATAATGGGAATGCATTTCTTTGTAGTTGCACCGTTTTCTTTTTGGCGACGCCTCAGAAGCGGAGCCGTTAGTATGATGCTGCCATTGAGTTGCTTAATATTCTAAAAATTCCACGAGCGCATTCATAGTGGATTCACATTTTTGTAATAACTTGTGGGAACGGTATTTTTATTCTATTTTTATGCATTTTTAAGGATTAATATACATTTAACTCCCCTCTGCAAAATGCACTATGCTTGAGTGATTGTGCATGTAAATTGTAAACGTCCGCTTAGGAGACAATTTTCTGGGGATGCTCGGTCAAGGAAACGCCTGTCCACAGTTGTCTCTATCACCAGCATTGGTGACAACGGGGAGGTGTGTGTGGGAGAAGAACTGGTCATGGAAGAAGAGGAAGAGGACTTGTCTGGTAAGGCAACACGTTACCCAGTCAGTAGTGTTGTATCCGTGGTGTCACAGTGAAGTATAGCGGAGATCTGAAAGTACATTTTTCATATGTTAATTCTCATCTGAACAGAACGTTTTGCTTTTGGAACAAAGTAATTATTAAAAAAATGCATTTTTCCTTAACACGCAATCACAGACAATAGAATTATAGGTACAGCATATGGAAGACAAGCCGAAGATATTTGAACACTTGACATTGACCGAAAAATGTCACGAATTAAGGACATCTAGTGTTATTTGACTTTTCCATTGGCAATTAAATCTTCCGAGGGTTAGAAGTTAACTTATTTCTTCAACTATGCAAGGACAAAAGTTGCAATTTATGTCTGTAACGTTGATGGATTTCTACTTTGTTATAGAAGACAGTTCTACTGAAGGTATCAACGAACAAAATGGTTTGTGGCCATCTACAGACCGGTAGAGATAGCAATGTGTTATACATCTGTGAATTACCATGTGTATACTTTGTCAGTACTTAGCCCACTTAAGGACATATGCATTGATAGATGTTGGCATGTGCTCATCGACATGTGCACTTTTTAGGTGAAAGTTTCCGAAATGACTTGATATTTTTTTCTCATACTTTCTTATGGACAAATGCCACAGAGTCATATTTGCTACCTAATTGCTTGAGTAACACTGTATCCAGTTGCTTGCTTAGCTATTATCTTGTCACTGCTTGCTGTTACATTCTTGCCACTTCTATTTCCGGTGCATCTTCACATCATAATGTTTTGCAAAAATGAAGAGAAGGGCTAAAAATAAAGATTACTCTAAGTGAATTTTGTATCCCCATGCATTGTAAATACACCATCACTATCAAATCACAAATTATTGAGTACATTGTCTTCTTTACAGGCAGCTTAATAACAAAGGAGGACATTGAGAGTGGCAGTATTGGATGGAGAACGTACGCAGACTACTGTAAGGCAGGAGGAGGGTACCTGCTGACTGTGCTGGTCCTGCTCACATTTGTTCTGTCGGTGGGGTCAATGGCCTTCAGTAGCCTCTGGTTGAGTCTCTGGTTGAGGCAAGGCAGTGGGGTGAGTTTTAGTCACCATCTGTTTATGATCGAGATTGCAGAAATTTCTTAGCAATCTAATATAGTTCATTTATATATTCCTATATCTATTGATTATCTTACACACTAATTATCAAAAGCACACATTTAAAGATAGAAATATCAACATAAAACAACGATTATAACATTGAGGCAAACAATTCAATATCCATATAGATATGGATAAGGGAGATTCAAATAGATGTTTGTCTTAGAAAAGCAACGTTAAGGTTAGTCGACCTTTATTCACTGTGTACCTATCTTGGTTTCTTTACAAAAACGGGATATTGAGGGAAGATACTTAATGTAACATCAGGAATACACAGCAGTGCAAGGTTGAGAGACTCAAATGTTCAGAACACTACCTAAAAGGCTTCCATAACATATCTTCCTCAGTAGATCTACCCATTTTTAAAGTAACGAATTTTGGTACACAACGAATAAAGGTCAAACGTTATATGCTCTACTGTTGATGAGTTAATTTTGTTAATGTTTTTATTACGTCTTCATGCATACGAGAAATGTTTTGCAGTGGAAGCCTGATCTGATCAATCTTTCTATTTCACTCCACCAAGAACACCACAGTAGTGATGGGTAACGAGACCGTCATCAGCTCCAGTATTCGGCACCATCCGGACCTTCACTTCTACAGTCTGGTTTACGGGATGTCAATCATTCTGGTGCTGGTCATGATGACCATAAAGGGCCTCATCTTCATGAAGTTTACTCTGCGGGCCTCCTCCAACCTTCACGACAAGGTGTTCAGGTCTGTCTTCCGCAGTCCGATGTCTTTCTTTGACACAACTCCAACAGGCAGGATCCTGAATCGCTTCTCCAAGGACCTGGATGAAGGTAAAGTTATGTATCTTTAATTGCCACACAATCTTGAGGTAGTGGATGCTGTAGTACCAATAGGTGGCATGAAAGTAGCTCTGTTATCGGTACTTGACTTTAGACGTAAACTCGACAACAAGAGCAATCCGGAAACGGATTTCAGTTTTCAATTCGCCACCAAGAGACCTTACCAATGATATCATAGTTTATACTTGAATGTAAGTTCATCTGTGACGGTAGTAAACATTATATTACAATTTTAACACTTTATATCCGTACACAAAATAAAGCGCTGACCAACAAGTCATGAAAGTAGCTTATGAAGGTTCTTTTAGTAATAAAGTTAAGAATGCAACGTTAGTTGACCTTTATTCGTTGTATTCCTAAATTCGTTACTTTAAAAAACGAAAAGATCTAGAGATATGTTATGGGGTCTTTTAATCAGTGTTCTGTACGTTTTAGTCTCTCAACTTCGCAAATTCTGCAGGCACTACCGATGCTACATTTTGTATATCCCTCAATATCCCGTTTTTGCAATAAAGGCCAACTATCGTTAGATTTCACACGGAAAATCACGGGTAACTTTACTACAAGAGAACTATACGCTGCCAATATTAGCTTATAAAAGTCTTCTGAAGCCTGAATGAATTACTGAGGTATTCCTAGAATCAACAAAAGATGAACATAATCAACTAAATGTATGCCAAAAAAACTATTATCTCTGCTAATGTTGATGATAACCCTCTCTGATCTGTTTCAGTGGATGTACGACTTCCATTGCAGGCAGAGATGCTGCTCCAGAACACCTGCCTTCTCCTGTTCTCCATTGTTTTGGTATCATATGCGTTTCCCTACTTCCTCATCGCCATTGTACCATTGACGGCAATGTTCCTCTACATCTGTAAAATCTCCGGAAGGTACGTTCTGTTTCTGCCTTTTGTCGTCTACAATGATCTTTATTGAGATAGTTTTCGCTCTGTACGGCCTGTATCGAAAATGTCGGATTATGAAGCGTAACTGGAGGGTATCTGGTCCAGAACCCAGAGGTCATGAGTTTGAATCCCGCCATGCTACCGATTCTTGTACCATTATGAAATGCACACGACTTTCCTCACTACATCCAAGTGTAAAATGGCACCTGACTTTGGTTGGGGAGGTATATAGCGGTGGGAAGGGAGGGCTCCGTCACCCAATACCGTGCCGGAGACACAGTGAATAACAGCCCACTGCACGTGCGGCCTCAAAAAAGCTCTAGGACAACATTTTCCTTAATAATATCAAGCCTGTTGTTGTTTGTATGTGGCACTGTGAAAATAATTTGTCAACTTGAGTACAAAGCCATATTGTCCTTGTCTGTCCAAAAATTGATAAATAAAAAAGAAAAGAAGATTCTTGGGAGAGATATCTACAGCCTCGATGCATCAGCATTTGATGACCACGGAGGAATGATGAATCGGTTGATGCTGTGTACCTGTAGTTTGTCAATGAAAGATATACACAGATAATTATTGTATTCCGACGCTTCTGTCACTGCGTCTGAAAGCTTGGGATTTCAATTAGCAAATTTACATGCTTTTGTCTAATCCAGTGCCCTGCGTGAACTGAAGAGGTTAGAGAATGTGAGCCGGTCTCCCTGGTTCTGCCATCTGACTGCTACTGTACAGGGTCTGCCCACTATTCATGCTTACAACAAGACGGAAGCAACTGTTAGTAGGTAAGCACATTTGGTAGTATGTTACTAATTATGTAGGCTTCTACGTTGATGAAGGTTAGACATCCAGGTAATACGATGATATAAAATGATATAAAAGTAACTGTATTGCGCAACAATCGTACAAGGTACAAAGCATGGCATCTACTGATATATACGTAACTACAGTTCTATAAGATTATAGTTATTCAAGCAACTGGGCATGGTTTTGGAAACTGTCATACGTTTCATCGTAGAATCCACGAGCTTTAAACAAATCTGTTCTATGCCACTAACAAAAGGTAGTGGGTGAAACGTCTAATCGTTTCCAAAACCATGACCAGTTGCTTGAATGACTTTTTTTTTGGCGTAAGCTATCCTCTACTGATTTGTTAACCTGACGTAACTATCTGGTCTGATACTTTTGTAAGCATAAAGAAGGGTTTGATAAAATAGTCTCAGTAGCTTGTATTGCATTATGTGTCTACACACAGCGTTGTGGTAATACAATCATACTGATCTTACTTATTTAAAAACAAGTTGACTCTTGGTGAATCAACATCATAATTGCTGACGATTTAGCATGTACTTTAGCATCAAATTGTGGTGATAAAAGCTGTCTATATAATTTGAAGTAGCTGGATGCGCATGTTTTCCCGTTTTATATCGTCATGTACTTGAACGCCGTTTTCAGGTTTGTAAGTCTGCTGGACAAAAACTCCACCGTGTCCTTCCTCTTCTACTGTGCGATGCGTTGGCTGTCAGTGAGACTGGACCTGATTACCACAATAATGTCTACTGTCACCGCTTTGATGGTGGTGGTCACCCATGGGTCTGTGCCTCCTGCTCTTGCGGGGTTAGCTCTTACTTCTGTTATACAGGTAAGAATGATTTTCAATTGCACAATCAAATGTTTACAATAGGATAACGCAATTGAAACGGTCTATTGCAGTTTAAAGCTTTGACCAGGAAGGTTCATATGCTTTCTTTAGCGATCGTGCACGTGTGTGTGTTTGCCTTTGCGCGCATGTGCTTGTATGTATTTTTGCGCATGTGTGTCTGTCTGTATGTGTATCTTGATAAGCTAGACCTTGTAATGGCTCGACTTTAGGCCCCCTTTCAAAGGTCCTGCTGTGAAACTTGCGGTTTTCGTATGTCATGTTCAGGACCATATATAGTAACGATTTATGGTTAGTAGAAAGCTCTTGTGGTTGGAAAGACGTGTCATGAGTTTGTGATCTATTGTTAATGATATGATTGAACCTGGACAGACATTGATTTTTTTGGGAATGATTTTGTTTCAGATGACAGGAATGTTCCAGTTCACAGTTCGTCTCAGCTCTGAGGTAGAGGCTCGCATCACGTCAGTGCAGAGGATTAACAGTTATATCAAGGTATGTACTTTTCAATAAAACAAATAGGGCAACACTAGGATAAAAGCGTTGAAAACAGTACCGGGATGCCAAATAAAATGGTAGAATATCACGAAAAATCTGGCAATCTTTTCAGCGCTAGTGATTGAATTCCCTCCTTGCTTCACAGGGTCTTAAACCAGAGGCCCCGCTGACCATCAAGAAAACTGCCCCAGCCCAGTCCTGGCCGTCTGAGGGTCGTGTTCGGTTCCAGAAGTACAACATGCGTTACCGGGAGGGTCTGCCCTTGGTGCTGAAAGATGTCAGCTTCTCCACAAGACCTTCTGAAAAAGTCGGAATCGTGGGAAGAACTGGTTCAGGTACATCTACACCTGCTTTTGTTTTGCATCATGAAGTGGACGTATAAACTGATGTTGGATGAAGAAATGTCAAGGGTTGCAAACAAACTTGCTTCCTTGATTGAACACGTCTTCAAAGTTGTGATTGATACTTAAGAAACGGTCTCATCAATGACGACAGACCGACCCCAAAGCTCCACTCATCTCTGTAAAAAAAAACGTAGAAATGCAAAATGAAAACATGACAGTGCAAATATTTGACGGAAATACAGGGGCTATCTGATTGGTCGAACTGCTTTGATTTTTGATGGACAGTCAGGATCGGTCCGTTGAGAATAGCTACAACACAAAAGTCTTTTTGAACTACCAAACTTAGTGGATATTCGTTCCTAACTTATCAAGAACTGGCTGCTGGTATTCAATAGAATCGGTGTACACACTATATGATTACAATTCCTTTGCAGGTAAGTCATCGCTAGGCGTGGCCCTGTTCCGACTGGGGGAAGCAGCATCAGGCTCCATCAGTATCGATGACGTGGACATTTCTACCATCGGCCTGGAGGACCTGCGCAGCAAGCTGTCAATCATCCCACAGGACCCTGTCTTATTTGTGGGGACCGTCAGGTGGGTGTGGCCTATCTTTCATATGGTTTAACTGGCGAGGATATGTAGCCACCCAACCTCAATATTGAGTCTTTTCGAATCTTGTCTTCTTGGTAAACGCACATTAAAGATAAGCATAATTTCCAATAACATTTTAATGGGTCGTCATCTCGTGCTGTTGTTGATACCCAATCATAAATACTTTCCATCATCACACTTAAATGTTTTCATGCTGAATGATAGAACTAATACTTGCACCAATTTCTTCACTTCTTTCAGATATAACCTGGATCCGTTTGAGCAGTACAGCGATGACCAAATCTGGAGTGCTCTGGAGAGAACACACATGAAACAAGCAGTATGTACTTTGATGTTTGTGTTCAAGATGTGAATGATTCGCTTTGTGAACGATAGATCAACTTGACTTGGTTTCAGTCATGACATCTTGTTTGCATCCTTCCCATCTTGTTGTAGATCTCAGGCCTACAGCATCAGCTGGAGGCGCCTGTTGTGGAGAACGGAGACAACTTCTCAGTGGGAGAGAGACAGCTGCTGTGTATGGCCAGGGCACTGCTCAGACACAGCAAGGTCAGGCAAAATAGCCTCCATAGCAAGCTCTCCGGGCCTTTTTCGTTTTTTTCTCATATTACAATTTTGCTGGCCGTTTCTTTTTGTACTGGTTCGTTTGTGCTGCCGACTCAGGCAGATAGTGTATGTCGGAGTGCCGGCTGAAAATTTGGTGTACAGATGTGTTAGATTGGGGAAAAAATGAGATATTTGTACCAAGTAACAGGTGCCATCTTCGTTACCGTAGCAGTCTACGATGTCTATACGTCGAAAGAAGGTGAGACATCCAAGTAATATGATACGCCATCTAGCAGATACACAAGCAACTGGATGTGATCTGGGAAACTGTCAGACGTTTCAGTTAGCATTGACTAACTTTCACCCTTGACTCATGATGAAAGATAAGGGTCATTGTCACTGACGAAAGTTAGTGAATGCTACCTGAAATGTTCAATCATTTCCAAAATCATATCCAGTTGCTAAAGCTTAAGTAACTGTCTAGTATTTTTCGAAATATGTTAACCATAGTTTGAATGTAGATTGAAAATATGTTTTGTAAACAACAACAAAACTTATTACGCCATAATTCATAAACCGTGTCTATACAGATTCTGATGTTAGACGAGGCCACAGCAGCCATCGACCCAGAGACAGACAACTTGATCCAGACAACTATCCGGGAGGCCTTCAGTGACTGCACCATGCTGACCATCGCACACAGACTCAACACCGTACTGACCTGTGACAGGATACTGGTCATGGAGGATGGGGAGGTCAGTGGGGATCAAAGTTGTACTTTTACTCATGTGCATAATGCCAATGTGATATACGTCATTTTCAATGATTATGAGTATCGAAGTCATATTGAAGAGTTAGCCATTGTTTCGAAAAATAAGGGAACCTGTACACATATATTTTCTCAAACTGTACATCTATGAACAGTAAACGATGCGATCTTAGTAGTTTCATACATATCATGTGATATCATAGTTCGCTTTTGCGGTTACCAATTGCAGTATTCTGTGTTGTACATATATGAGTACTTACTGTAGTCTTCTTTGTCGTTTGTTTTTTTGTGCAGCCATTTTCTGTATAGACAGACTGACTGACAGTAGAAGTAGAAGTAGTAGTAGTAGTAGTAGTAGTAGTAGTAGTAGTAGTAGTAGTAGCAGCAGCAGTAGTAGTAGTAGTAGTAGTAGTAGTAGTAGTAGTAGTAGTAGTAGTAGTAGTAGTAGTAGTAGTAGTATTGCCGTGGCGACCCCTGTAGCTTCTAGTTTCATTAGTTGGTAATTGATAGACCTCGGTTCAAATCCTGGGAAGAGAATCTCTGTTAGGGTAGTACCTCTTTATCGGAAAGGATGTGTTCGACGAGGTACCTCAGGCTTGTTAAAAGACGAAGTGCAGGTAACACCTCCCTGCAAAATATACCCTGCACAAGAAACAGCAAGGAAACTTGCTGACCTATGTGTTGTCGTGCAGAAAAGTTCTATGTCAGCTCTATGTGTCATTGTCACTACAAGGTGAACAGCAGCAATATTGCAAGGGCTTTACATGTTTTTTACACGTGGCTGCCACATTTGTTTGTTATCACTGATTGAAACACATTGTCTTTATTTCCAGGTGGTAGAGTTTGATTCTCCCGGCTCGCTGCTTGCAGACGCCAACTCACACTTCCATGCCATGATGTCAGCGACGAAACTCAGCAATTAGCAATCAAGTTAACCATTGCAAGTTCTGGGCTATTTTGTTCAAATGTCCGTTTATATCTATCTATCTATCTATCTATCTATCCATCCATCCATCCATCCATCCATCCATCCATCCATCCATCCATCCATCCATCCATCCATCCATCCATCTATCTATAAATATGTATTTATTTGTTTATCTTTAATTTTGTACCCAGATGATGCTACGACAGCAAGTGTATTGATATTACGTTGACAGAGATTATATTGTATTCGAAACATTCACTGACTATTGTTCATTTGTTTATATTGTATTCGAAACAATCACTGACTATTGTTCATTTGTTTTTGTTTTTTAAAGAAATTTTAACAGATTTCAATTCAATTATAGAGCTATTTCAAAAATCAAACACTTCACTGTATGCTTCCAGTAGGCATATCAAACACGATGACTTGAACTGAACTAGAAGAATTTTCAATGCTTGCGTCCTTTCCTATTTAATCTTACATAAAAACTACGACTGATTGTAAGCTTTAATTTTATGCTTAAGTTTTTTTTTCATGAAACCGCTAAATTATACTACAAAAATTGAAAATTTAAAGACTTGTACCGTTGCTTTAAAAAGAAGTATGTTGGCAACTTTAAAATGTAGAGTAAGACCATTAGGTAGAGACCACTTTACTTGATTAGTTTTACTAAGTGCTTAGTCCCAGGCATCAGCTTCGTCTTTCTTTGTGTGACTTTCCATCCATCATTATAACGTGCCAAATGTCAACCTACTATATCAATACATTGTTTGACGTGTATACAAAGAAGGGATTACCTCACAGTTAATGATTAAAAGTCATCTTATCGGGTAGCACTATTTGCATACTCCTAGATATATCTGAAGTGTCTACTGAGACTTCAGCTTGGCGCCACTTTTGCAGCAAATCTTCCCACAGATGAACGAACAGCTGTACCACACGGTACCCAGGACAGCTGCACAGACGGTCAGCAGGAACGCGGCCACGTCCAGCAGGTAGTACTGGTACCACGGCAGCTCCACGGCGCGTGCGCGGAGATGGGGCAGGCGGCCATGTTTGATGACATGTTCTATCCACCAGACGGCCCGCTCCATGGGTGACTGGGGCTGGTCATGGTCCAGGCGGGACAGGCGGGCTGCCGTCTCTTGGTAGCTGCCATTCAGAAAACAAAAGAGATTGTGAAGAATATTAGGGTTTATCACTGTTATGGTTCAACTTGGTGGAAGTCAAGGTGACCCCACTTCGTTAATGCAACGCGTTACTAAATGATAAGCACCAATTATTCTTCGATGCCAACTTACCACACTTCATCAAAGATAGGTGATAAAGAAAATGAACCTGGACGCACTTTGTGTGTGTGTGTGTGTGTGTGTGTGTGTGTTTGCGGCGAATGTGTAAATGCGTAAGCATGGTGTTTGTGTGTTTGTATTTCTGTCAGTGTGTGTGTTTATGTTTGTGTGTGTGTTTATATGTATCTATAGTTCAGTGTATCACTTCCTCTACATCGTACATTCACCTGACATCAGGAGTACCTTGTGTTGGTGACGACATGAAGAATGGCCTGGTACAACTGGTCGGAGGTGACCGTGCTGAAGTCCAACTTCACCCCCAGGCCCCTGGCCACCACCCGGGCGGCGTTAGCGGGCTGATCCGAGAACAGCGGCAGACAGACCATGGGCACGCCGTGGTGCAGGGCCTCGTACATGCCGTTCGACCCAGCGTGAGTGATGAAGGCTCGGGTCTTTGGGTGGGCTACAGCAAATACAGAAGGTATATAGCAAATCATCTTTAAAATGTGCCTGATGTACATAGACAGGTAGGAAATCCTAGCCTGAGTGGAATATATGATTGAAACAACTAGAGAGGCGAGTAGAAACAGAAACAATATCCTGGTTCCCGGGATTCGAACCCTCGCCGACTCCAGGCCGCTAGATTACAACTTTGGCATGGCCAGGTTAGCAGTCCTTGAACCCCACTATTACATGATTACAGACAAGAAATCCATGAAAGTTTGGTGCTCTTGGCTTAGACAGGGATATAGCTATTAAGTAATTTAAGGTAGTCCTGTATTACAGATGTATTCTCAGATACTTCTCAATGTTTTGTTGGACTTAATAATGAGAATATCAATCTTACCCAGCAAGTCGTTCTGAGGTAGCCAGGCCAGTAGTTTGGTGTTGTTGCCCAGACCGGCCGGCTTCTCTCCCACGTAACGCCACACCACCTTCTGTCGGAGTCGGGCGAAGGATGATGCAAAGACTTCAAGCCTCTCAATAGACATCGTCTTGACCATCGACCCGAAACTGACGACAATCAATCCATCGTCTCCAGAGCTCTGGACAAACGACTCCATGTCCTGTGGAGAGATGAATCATCTAAAGTGAGTTTTCTTCATCTCTAAAGACAAACGCTTTCATTTTCTGTGTGGAGATGAATTATCCGAATCAAGCTTTCTTCATCTCTATATCCATCAATTTCGAATTAGCGTTTTAACGTTATCAAAGTAGTTTTTTATAATTTGCTTTTGGACAGACGAGGACAATGTGGCACTGCACTCAAGTTTATAACGTCTTTCAACAGTGCCACATAAACGGTACAGACAGAAGGAAAAGGTGGTCTTTTCTTTTACCTCCCCGACCGAAGTCAGGTACCAATTGTTACACCTTAGTATAGTGAGGAAGATCGTGTAAAGTGCCTTTCCCAAGAGCATAACGTCGGGGGCATGGTGAGTATCGAACTCGGGACCTTTAGATTCCGAACCGAACCAGTTACGCCACACACGACGCTGTAGGTAGTGGTATGTAGCTCTTATTCGCCTAGCTTGTATGAGAACTCACCTCAGTTAGGGGGGTGGCCACACGGACATTCAGTCCTCCAATATGAACCATGTTGGGCATGCTGGGACGAGGAAAATCCAGCACATTGTCGGTTCGATAAAGCCACACGTCCGTACGTGACGTCACGCTTTGAATAGTTTCCTTCTTTAACCTACGTAGCTACGGACCAGTTCGTCATATGTGCTACTCACAGTAGGGTATACTACCAATGGTAGAAGAGTGGATACGATAACGTTCTGCACTCGTTGTCCAAAGGTCATATCATCGCTAAAATCAAAACCTAGAGATGGTACGTACGACAGAGGGATTGGTACACTTGTACCTCTTTCGTCAAGGAAGAAATCTAAACGCAAAACGGCGATGTGAGGGACCCGGATGTCTAGATGGGCTGAGAGGATAGCGCCGCAAGGAGAAATGGGGTCATAAATTACCACACTGTACTGGGATGCCCTAAGTCGATGTACCAGCTTATGGTCACTCAGAAGTAGGGCACAGTGTTCCATTAACACTTCTGACGTAATGTAGAATAAATTTGCAAACTCAAAAATAGACAATTTCCCGGCCGTAGAGAAATCTTTTTCTTGTATTTCCTTGAGCCTTACGTGGGTTCCTTGGTCTTGGTATGCCTCAACTTGAAAGTCAGGCCACTCTGCACGGTGTTTTTCTACAGTGTCCTGTGGGATCACGACCGCGACCGTATGACCTTTATCCACCAAAGCACGACCAATTTTGGCCAGAGCCATCCAGTGGCTGTCGCCCACTGGTGGAGGTACCAGAAGAACCTTCTCTGCGCTGCTTCTGTGTCTGATCAGAAGACCCAGTAGAACCAACAGAAAGGTGGAGAATCGAAGCTTCTGTCCGATCTCCATGCTGTTACGCTTCTTTCCAGACTTTGTCGACTGCTCTTAGGAGTGACCAAAGGTTAAACACGTAATGATTCAGTCTATTAGTCTGATTGCATTGTATCTAGGTCAGTGACTGAGTTGCAAAAACAATTTTTCCACCATACAAGCAGAGGTACGATTGGCAGTCCGCACGATGTTGGTCCTTTTTTGGACCAATCATGGCCGGCGTGCCATAGGTATCTGATGTTTGCATGAGGCCATAGCGATAAGCGATAAGTTACCAGGATAAGTACACAAATAACTGAATGAGTTCTCACGCGTACGCGTCTTTAGCTAGATTGGTCAGCGGATAATTTCGTTGTTGACGCAGGAAATATTTAAAACCATTTGCGCGGGGTAACGAACATGGGCTGTTCCTTATTTCATATGAGTGATGTACTCGATTCTGATTGTGATGTCACAGAAAAAAAAGTCCGCTAGCAACTTAGAAACCATTTAGTGCAAACATAGTATAGAAGCGCCCCCTTGTGACTATATAACGTATATCAAAAAGGAACTAGAATTACATCATATGCCTTTAAGGCCACACGACATCCACCCGTCCATAAATTTTCGTCTGTTGAAAAAACAAAATCTTTGCTACCAAACTTTCACTCGCGCATCCATTGGCCTCCTCATGCCTTGCAAAACAAACTTATACAAAGAAGCATGCAGTTCGCGAACGTAGATTGCAAAAAGGAAAACGGATTGTGATGCTGTGCAATTAATGCCATTTGTCGATTCCAAAGTCAACAAAGATGAGACTAAAAACACACGTATAGTGTGCGGTGTGTTCAGCCTTTGTGGTTACATAGATTTCAACATTTTGTCACGGGTACAATTTTATTTCAACCCTGGCTAACTGTTATATGTCTTTGACTACTCAATATTCAACAACGAGATTTTCTTAGATCCCATACTTGTATGAGATATCTACAGATTTCTAAAGAAAAATTATTCAAATTTCTTACAAATTTGCATAATCTATACATTGTAATGCTCATGTTTACATTATTATTTAGCACATAATTAGTATATGTTGATTCTACTGTAAGTGCTTTTTATGGATGACATTCTCTGGATGACATGGACTTCCAAAATACTGAGACAGACGCTTAATTGTCAAAATTGACGCCAGCTTGACTAACGTGCCAAAGATCAAAATGCTATATCTCTGCATTGTTTGTTTAACGTGTATACAGAAAAGGGATTACCTCACAGTTAATGATTAAAAGTCATCTTATCGGGTAGCACTATTTGCGTGCACTTCACGATATATCTGAAGTTTCTACTGAGACTTCAGCTTGGCTTCACCTTTACAGCAAATCTTCCTACAGATGAACAAACAGCTGTACCACACGGTACCCAGGACAGCTGCACACACGGCTAGCAGGAACGCGGCCACGTCCAGCAGGTAGTACTGGTACCACGGCAGCTCCACGGCGCGTGCGCGGAGATGGGGCAGGCGGCCATGTTTGATGACGTGTTCTATCCACCAGACGGCCCGCTCCATGGGTGACAGGGGCTGGTCACGTCGCAGGCGGGACAGGCGGGCTGCCGTCTCACGGTAGCTGTCATTCAGAAAACAAAAGAGATTATGAAGAATATTAGGGTTTATCTCTGTTATGGTTTAACTTGGTGGAAGACTAGACTAACCCACTTCGTTAATGCAACGCCTTACTAAATGATAAAGCAACAGTTATTCTTCGATGCCAAATTCAATTTCTAAATTCTTATCGTCAAAGATAGGTGATGAAGAAAATGAAACTGGACGCACTGAGTGTGTGTGTGTGTGTTTGCGTGTGTGTTTGTGTATGTTTGTGTGTGAGTCTGTAAATACGTACGCGTGGTTTTTGTGTGTGTATTTCTGTCAGTGTGTGTGTGTGTGTGTGTGTGTGTGTGCTGTGTGTGTTTATGTTTGTGTGTTTATATGTATCTATAGTTCAGTGTATCAAGTCCTGTACATCGATGTGACATCAGGAGTACCTTGTGTTGGTGACGACATGAAGAATGGCCTGGTACAACTGGTCGGAGGTGACCGTGCTGAAGTCCAACTTCACCCCCAGTCCCCTGGCCACCACCCGGGCGGCGTTGGCGGGCTGATCCCCGAACAGCGGCAGACAGACCATGGGCACACCGTGGTGCAGGGCCTCATACAGGCCGTTCGACCCAGCGTGAGTGATGAAGGCTCGGGTCTTTGGGTGGGCTACAACAAATAAAGAAAGTATACAGCAAATCATCTTTTAATATACATATATAGACAGGTAGCTAGATACCCATGAAGATTGGGTGCTCTTTTTCTTAGATAACTTCTTAAAATTTTGTTGGACGTATAATGAGGATATTCATCTTACCCAGCAAGTCGTTCTGAGGTAGCCAGGCCAGTAGTCTGGTGTTGTTTCCCAGACCGGTCGGCTTCTCTCCCACGTACCGCCACACCACCTTCTGCCGGAGTCGGGCGAAGGCTGCCGCGAAGACTTCTTGCCTCTCTGTCGACATCGTCTTAACTATCGACCCGAAACTAACGACAATCGCTCCATCGTCTCCAGAGCTCTGGACAAACGCTTCCATGTCCTGTGGAGAGATGAATCATTCGAAGTAAGTTCTCTTCATCTCGATAGACATCCATCATTGTTGAATTAAAGCGTTGTAACATTATTACAGGCAGTTGTTCCTATTCGCCTAGCGAGTTCATTTTGTAGTATAAGAACTCACCTTGGTAAGGGGGGCTGCTTCACCGACATTCAGTCCTCCAACTTGAACCATGTTGGGCATGCTGGGACGAGGAAAATCCAGCACATCGTCGGTTCGATAGAGCCACAAGTCCGTACGTGACGTCACGCTCTGAATAGTTTCCTCCTTACCGACGTAGGTACGGACCAGTCCGTCAAATGCGCTACTCACAATAGACTGTGCCACCAATGGTAGAAGAGTAGATACGATAACGTTCTGAACTCGTTGTCCAAAGGTCATATCATCGGTAAAGTCGGTAACTATAGATGGTACGTACGACAGAGGGGTCGGTACACCTGTAGCTCTTTCGTCAAGGAAGTACGGATCTCCGCGCATAACGGCGATGTGAGGGACCCGGATGCCTAGATGGGCTGAGAGGATAGCGCCGCAAGGAAAAAATGGGTCAGAAATCACCACACTGTACTGGGATGCCCTAAGTCGATGTACCAGCTTACTGTCACCCAGAAGTAGGGCACAGTGTTTCACTATCTCTCCTGACTTAGCGTAGAATACATTTGCAGCCTCAAAGGAAGACAATTTCCCAGCCGAGGAGAAAGCCTGTTCTTCTATTGCCCTGAGCCTTGCTTGGGTTCCTTGGTCTTGGAATGCCTCAAACTGAAAGTCGGGCCACTCTGCCCTGTGTTTTTCTACAGTGCCCTGTGGGATCACGACCGCGACCGTATGATCCACCAAAGCACGACCAATTTTGGCCAGGGCCATCCAATGGCTGTCTCCCACTGGCGGAGGTACCAGAAGAACCTTCTCTGCGCTGCTTCTGATCAGAAGACTCAGTAGAACCAGCAGAAAGGTTGAAAATCGAAGCTTCTGCCCGATCTCCATGCTGTTACGCTTCTTTCCAGACTTTGTCGACTGCTCTTAGGAGTGACCAAAGGTTAAACACGTAATGATTCAGTCTATTAGTCTGATTGCATTGTATCTAGGTCAGTGACTGAGTTGCAAAAACAATTTTTCCACCATACAAGCAGAGGTACGATTGGCAGTGCGCACGATGTTGGTCCGTTTTTGGACCAATCATGGTCGACGTACCATAGGTGTCTGATGTTTGTATGAGGCCATAGCGATAGGTAAACAGGATAAGTACACAAATAACTGAATGAGTTCTCACGCGTACGCGTCTTTAGCTAGATTGTTCAGCGGATAATTTCGTTGTTGACGCAGGCAAATATTTAAAACCATTTGCGCGGGGTAACGAACATGGGCTGTTCCTTATTTCATATGAGTGATGTACTCGATTCTGATTGTGATGTCACAGAAAAAAAGTCCGCTTGCAACTTAGAAACCATTTAGTGCAAACATAGTATAGAAGCGCCCCCTTGTGACTATATAACGTATATCAGAAAGGAACTAGAATTACACCATATGCCTTTAAGGCCACACGACATCCACCCGTCCATAAATTTTCGTCTGCTGAAAAAACAAAATCTTTGCTACCAAACTTTCACTCGCGCATCCACTGGCCTCCTCATGCCTTGCAAAACAAACTTATACAAAGAAGCATGTAGTTCGCGAACGTAGATTGCAAAAAGGAAAACGGATTGTGATGCTGTGCAATTAATGCCATTTGTCGATTCCAAAGTCAACAAAGATGAGACTAAAAACACACGTATAGTGTGCGGTGTGTTCAGCCTTTGTGGTTACATAGATTTCAACATTTTGTCAGGGGTACAATTTTATTTCAACCCTGGCTAACTGTTATATGTCTTTGACTACTCAATATTCAACAACGAGATTTTCTTAGATCCCATACTTGTATGAGATATCTACAGATTTCTAAAGAAAAATTATTCAAATGTCTTACAAATTTGCATAATCTATACATTGTAATGCTCATGTTTACATTAGTATTTAGCACATAATTAGTATATGTTGATTCTACTGTAAGTGCTTTTTATGGATGACATTCTCTGGATGACATGGACTGCCAAAATACTGAGAAAGACGCTTAATTGTCAAAATTGACGCCAGCTTGACTAACGTGCCAAAGGTCAAAATGCTATATCTCTGCAATGTTTGTTTAACGTGTATACAGAAAAGGGATTACCTCACAGTTAATGATTAAAAGTCATCTTATCGGGTAGCACTATTTGCGTGCACTTCACGATATATCTGAAGTTTCTACTGAGACTTCAGCTTGGCTTCACCTTTACAGCAAATCTTCCTACAGATGAACGAACAGCTGTACCACACGGTACCCAGGACAGCTGCACACACGGCTAGCAGGAACGCGGCCACGTCCAGCAGGTAGTACTGGTACCACGGCAGCTCCACGGCGCGTGCGCGGAGATGAGGCAGTCCGCCATGTTTGATGACGTGTTCTATCCACCAGACGGCCCGATCCATGGGTGACTGGGGCTGGTCATGGTGCAGGCGGGACAGGCGGGCTGCCGTCTCTTGGTAGCTGTCATTCAGAAAACAAAAGAGATTGTGAAGAATATTAGGGTTTATCACTGTTATGGTTCAACTTGGTGGAAGTCAAGGTGACCCCACTTCGTTAATGCAACGCGTTACTAAATGATAAGCACCAATTATTCTTCGATGCCAACTTACCACACTTCATCAAAGATAGGTGATAAAGAAAACGAACCTGGACGCACTTTGTGTGTGTGTGTGTGTGTGTGTTTGCGGCGAATGTGTAAATGCGTAAGCATGGTGTTTGTGTGTGTGTATTTCTGTCAGTGTGTGTGTTTATGTTTGTGTGTGTGTTTATATGTATCTATAGTTCAGTGTATCACTTCCTGTACATCGTACATTCACGTGACATCAGGAGTACCTTGTGTTGGTGACGACATGAAGAATGGCCTGGTACAACTGGTCGGAGGTGACCGTGCTGAAGTCCAACTTCACCCCCAGGCCCCTGGCCACCACCCGGGCGGCGTTAGCGGGCTGATCCGAGAACAGCGGCAGACAGACCATGGGCACGCCGTGGTGCAGGGCCTCGTACATGTCGTTCGACCCAGCGTGAGTGACGAAGGCTCGGGTCTTTTGGTTAGCTACAACAAATAAAGAAAGTATATAGCAAACCATCTTTTAATATACATATATAGACAGGTAGCTAGGAAACCCTGAGTGAAATATAGAATTACAGACACGAAGCCCATGAAGATTTGGTGCTCTTTTTCTAAGATAAGGATATATATAGGATTTAGTTAATTCGAGGAAGTCATGTATTACTGATGTATTCTCAGATACTTCTAAATGTTTTGTTGGACGTATAATGAGAATATTGATCTTACCCAACAAGTCGTTTTGAGGTAGCCAGGCCAGTAGTTTGGTGTTGTTTCCCAGACTGGTCGGCTGCGCTCCCACGTACCGCCACACCACCTTCTGCCGGAGTCGGGCGAAGGCTGCCGCGAAGACTTCTTGCCTCTCTGTCGACATCGTCTTAACTATCGACCCGAAACTAACGACAATCGCTCCATCGTCTCCAGAGCTCTTTACAAACGCTTCCATGTCCTGTGGAGAGATGAATCATTCGAAGTAAGTTCTCTTCATCTCGATAGACATCCATCATTGTTGAATTAAAGCGTTTTAACATTATTACAGGCAGTTGTTCCTATTCGCCTAGCGAGTTCATTTTGTAGTATAAGAACTCACCTTGGTAAGGGGGGCTGCTTCACCGACATTCAGTCCTCCAACTTGAACCATGTTGGGCATGCTGGGACGAGGAAAATCCAGCACATCGTCGGTTTGATAGAGCCACAAGTCCGTACGTGACGTCACGCTCTGAATAGTTTCCTCCTTACCGACGTAGGTACGGACCAGTCCGTCAAATGCGCTACTCACAATAGACTGTGCCACCAATGGTAGAAGAGTAGATACGATAACGTTCTGAACTCGTTGTTCAAAGGTCATATCATCGGTAAAGTCGGTAACTATAGATGGAACGTACGAGAGAGGGATTGGTACACCTGTACCTCTTTCGTCAAGGAAGAAATCTAAACGCAAAACGGCGATGTGAGGGACTCGGATGTCTAGATGGGCTGAGAGGATAGCGCCGCAAGGAAAAATGGGGTCGGAAATCACCACACTGTACTGGGATGCTCTAAGTTGATGTTCCAGCTTACTGTCACCCAGAAGTAGAGAACAGTGTTTCATTAACTCTCCTGACATAGCGTAGAATAGATTTGCAAACTCAAAGATAGACAATTTCCCAGCCGTAGATAAACCTTTTTCTTGTATTTCCTTGAGCCTTACGTAGGTTCCTTGGTCTTGGAATGCCTCAAACTGAAAGTCGGGCCACTCTGCCCGGCGTTTAACCATTAAGTCCTGTGGGATCACGACCGCGACCGTATGACCTTTATCCACCAAAGCACGACCAATTTTGGCCATAGCCATCCAGTGGCTGTCGCCCACTGGCGGAGGTACCAGCAGAACCTTCTCTGCGCTGCTTGTGGGTGTGAGAAGACCCAGGAGAACCAGCAGAAAGGCGGAACATCGAAGCTTCTGTCCGGACCCCATGTTGCTACGCTTCATTCTTTCCAAGCGTTGTGGACTGCTCTTAGAACTGATTAAAGGTTTAAACCGTAATCATTCACTGACAGTCTACTAGTCTGATTGCACTGTATCTAGGTCAGTGACTAAGATGCACAATTTTCCCACCATACAAGCAGAGATACCATTGGTAGTCCGTATGAAGATTGTTACTTTTGGACCAATCATGGCCGACGTGCCAGAGGTATCTGATGTCTACATGACGCCATAGCGATGGGTTACCAGGATAAGTACACAAATAACTGAAGGAGTTCTCACGCCTTTTCAGCTTGCTTTGCCCGCGAATATTTTCGTTGTTGACGCAGGGAAATCTTAAAAACCATTTACTTGAATGTGTTAATTAGGAACATGGCTTGTTCTTTCCTTCAAATGAGTGATGTACTCAAATCTGAGCGAACGTAGTCCGCAAGCCGCTTAGAAACCATTTAGTGCAAGCATTTAAACATAAAGTATAGGAGCGCCCCCTTGTGACTATAAACGTATATCAGCAAGGGACTAGAATTACACAATCTGCCTGTAAGTCCACACGACATCCGTCCGTCCATCAATTTTCGCCTGTTGTAAAAATGTGACACAAGCATGAAACGTCGCCTAAAACACCTCCAACCCAAGCCACTACTTATTTTGTAGAAGTGAGACTAAATTAAAGGTGGAAAAACAAACGATATCTACATTCATCATTCCTTACCTGCGCCTGGTCTAGTGAATGTGGATACTGCAGTTCTGGGACAGACCCGCAAGGCGACGCCTAGCGCCGCTCTGGCGGTCTGCATCTTTCTACTCACGGTACTTCGATACACACACGTTTAGTTCAAACCTCTAGTCTTGATAAATACAATGAAATACTCTTTTGACAAAAAAGTATTCATATACTGTCTTTTCGAGTATTACTTTGTTCCTTCAGTCTATACCCTAAGGCTCTAGTGTTTCTCACGGAAACTCAAACTTTTCCCTGACAACTCCTAGCTTAAATGCAATGTATTGCTCAAGATGTCACGAGAATCAATGTTTTTGTTTTGTGGTCTAGCAGAGAAAGAGAAAGCAAGTTGCTTCTCTCGCTGACCGAATGTCACTCAGGTAAACAACAACAAATCAGTTGTTATCTGGAACAATCTATTGTGACGTTATTCTGGTCAGTTTACGGGCTTCCTGCGTTCTAAAACGCAAAGACACGGTGGGTACCATCGAAGCCGTGTATGAAAACTCATCCAGTCTTCTATTACTTCACAATAAAGTTGGAAAATTCTTCAAAACAACAGTCGGGGTTTGCCAGTGATGCTTGCTATAAGTAATAGTTCTGTTTACTAGTATTTATCTAAAAGAGGAAATGTTCACAGTGCTTTTCTGTTCGTGATTGTCGCGCTTTGTAAAATTACAGCGAATTTTTCTTGGCTTCTACCCGTTTATCTCTTGTTTTGACCTCGAAATTTAAACTAGCGCGATTACTCTATTTTCACCATACGACAGAATAAAAGCCAACACAAATTAAGATATTTACCCTTTTACAGTACTTTAAGAATATCGTGCAGAACACATAACAATACCATCACAACTCTATTTCTCCCGGTGGCGGGTGTGTCTGTAACCGTCGTTTTGCAGACGACATTGACCTGTTCAGTACAATCCTAGTGCGTTGCACCATGTTTTACCGGGTATGCTGAGATGGGTGCACATGGGAGGGGGCGAAACGAACAGCTTTAGTTAGAAAACTCTAGATAACAATGGCGGCCTGTCTCAGCGAACTCCGAACGGTGGGTGGATTGATGGAATACAAATAAAACTTTTTTTGTCGGCAGAAATACCGAACTCCAGAACCTCACACAAAACTCAACACACAAAAGCTTTCGTCATGGAAGTTAGTTTGAAAAGAGCAAGGTCAAGCTTTACACAACCCCCGGCCGGTAGTGGACAGTCCAGGTGATATGGCTGTGAAACGCAATGATCGCTATCATAACCGGGCAGTGAAGAAGCTGAAGATTTAGATATTTTGAAAATATACTAGAGTATACAGTCGAAGGGACAAGCATCGAACATTCAGTTCTACTGTCTTCTTTCACGTAGAGCGCGTTTTTCTCTATAAGATACCTCGTAAGGCCGGCCACCGTTTGATCCCGTTTAATACACAGGACAGTGTAAACAACTGCCTGCGGTACAACTAAACGACCTTTGACCTTCACAATGTTTACCTACAGGGGTTTTCCAGCACAACCATCTACGGATTTCATGTTTGCAAAATGACACCGGTTCTATATGGCTTTAAAACAATGGGATTTTTGTTCCGTATGTTGGACTTCGGTCCTTTCTTACAACACACCCAGATCGATTCCACGGTTTCATTTCGTCGCCTTTGAATTGATACCGAAATCCCCCTGTTACACCCTCGCGGTGCAACCAGGTACGGACACACCTGGGGACTTCCGGGTGAGTTCCGCATTTTCTCCCGGCAGTATTTTCGGGCTCAGTGATCAGTTTTTCCCCTCAATCCGGAGACTATAGGCGAATTTTATAATAATCGGGCCTCGATTTTTAATTGTTAACATTGCTGGGGCAACAAAGACCTCACGAGACTGAACAGGTGAGCATATGTACGAGTAACGTTGTACCAAAACGATGTTTCAGGTATGCAACAAGAACGCAATATTTGAACTGATGTTTCCAACCTAACAGATACTGTCGTCACTGTGAAAAATATCACAGTAGCTATTCTCGACAGTAGGTTACTGTTAAATGCAAATGCAAAGGTCGTAGAGCTTTTGTTTGAAGACTAATGAACATGTGTAAACATCGTATACTGTGTGTTGAGGGAGGGGGGTATTACAATTGAATCAAGGAGGTCCAAACTCTTGGTTGCAGGTACATTTTGACCTACTGTGTCCGTTATGGGGACAGACTGAGATGAAAATTGGCCACAGTTTTATATTCTTACCTAGCATTTTTATTTATTTTCATTTGTAATTACGCATGTAAGCCTGTATAGCCTAGCCACAAGTCTGAAACTACCTCGTCATCCCCGAACAGGGGAATTCCATGACAGGTCGGTATGTGATACATCACGGTACATCAAATGAAGCAAGGCGGTTCCAAACCCTTGGTCGCTGGATAAAATTTTATATTCTTACCTAGCAAGTTTTAGTTTTCTTTTGTTTTATCGCCATTCAGGTCGACCTGCATATTCTAGCTACAAGTCTAAACCTGCCCCGTCATCCCCGGACAGGGGAATTCCATGACAGGTCGGTATGTTTCCATCACGTGACGTTGAGTATGTGTGCCTATGTGTATGACTCAGGGTTGACAAACACACAATATAATACACGATTCATCACACGAAGATACTTTATCGCCATGTATTCGGGGTACTTAGCAAAGTACTTGTAGTACCTGACGCAAGTTTTTTCAATACGCTTTTTGGCGACGACCCAGGGGTGGAGCAGTTAGCCCCTAATCGATACCGTTTAAGCCTTTTCCGACCGATACATTTTACGACAAATCTAACCGTAAGGTGACCTATTTGGGCGCCACTTTGTTTTGCTCATAGACATATTTCTGGTGGTTCTTTTTGTCACTTCTATGTATATACTGTTTCACCTATCTATGAAATATATTTTGCCAAGTTTTGGTGTCAGTTATTAATGTTCACTATCATAATTGATGCAGAAAATGAGGATAAACCACCCTTTGCTCTAAAGATTTACCATAGTCCACATAATTTATGAGTGTTTTGTCTTATTAATTTCTAAACAATAATATTGGTGCTACAATAATACCGATAGTATAATCATGCTATTTAATTAGAAAAGATCGAATATTTATTTAACTAACGAATTTATTACTTAATTATGCACCGTTATCACCGGGTGGATGAACTGATCGAACTGATGCACCACAGTCTGCATCAGTTCTAAACACATACATACAGTAACCCTTGTCTTTTTCTCTGCAAATATATCTTTAGTGTGTACATTCTGTTGATATATTGTTTCTTAATTAATTAGAAACATTTTCACATGCATTAGCAAAGGTTATTAGTACTAATTTCCAAAATTTATGCAGAATGCATAAAAAACTATGTTTAACACTAAAATTCTATACGTATTTCCAAATAGTCGATGTTGAATTTTCTTGATATTACGTAGTTAATTATGCATAATTTGCGAGGCTCATTTTGGACCCCAAAATTCCAGACACAAACTTTGGTAGTATAGCTTAAATTATACAATAATGGGCAAAACTGTGAAAAACTGTTAGCTGTTGTAAGACATCTATTAAAACATATTCAAACAAGCGTTCGTAGACCTCAACCTTCGTGAAATGGGTGATGGTGTGGTGGTTTGAGGGGAATAATTTGGGTTGATAGACTGTCATGGTACTTGGAATGCAGATAGCTTTGGTCATGGGCTGTGAGCGAGATAGCTTAGGAGATGCCTAATATAATCAATTTTTGACATGCAAATCAGGGGTCCATTTGCATAAATAATGAGGGTAGTTTATAAGCCTACTGCATTTCATAATAGCAGATACTCAAAGATAAGACACATGCAACTGACAAAGAGAGAAATATTAGCCTAACTGGGTAGTGTTCTAGTATGTCCGATTGGAAAAAATTCCCAGAATTTACAGTCTTCCGCGCCTGCGCAGTTGCATCATCCCTTTAATAATAAAGATCGTCATGATTTTTTATATTTACATAACTTGGGAGATGCCTTCTATAAATCAAGGACTATTAATGGAAACCAGGGCTAGTTTGAGCAATTGATCAATCCGCCGCATTTCATAACAGGACAGTCATACGTATTACATATCATATGTAACTGAAAAAATGAAATATTGATGATATCGATTATGCAAATTGCTACCTAGCCCCGCAATGTAGAACATTATGTACTTCCAATGTGTATAATGTACTGTCGTGATAAAACATGTCAATATTGCCGACTTTATGCTCTTATGGACGTTTCCACAAAGTAATATATAATGTACAATTCCTATAACAATCTCATCAATGACTACAAGTTACGTTATAAAACAAACCCTGCTCCACTTTGTCCAAAAAGTATGTAATTTTGTTTAACGATGTAATGTACCGGTAGTAACTGTTATATACACCCCTTTTAGAATAATACACGCACCTGTATACGATATCATCATTAACCTTAGTCTTGGTTGACAGATTATCAAATCTAATGGGGGACATATACGTCCCACCATGTATGATGTACTGTCCATATAAACCATTTCCTTGTAATTTTACAGTAACTTCTGGTTTATAACTAAGCCGTGTAGACCTCTATTGCCGATACTTTGACCTTTGGGATCACTTCTTGTCAATCTACTTACAGTGTGTTACAACATCAACACCATGGGCTTTGTATACAGAATTTATAATGGAGAAACATTTCTACTGTTGCGCAATCAACTATTCAATGGTACATAGGAGGTACATAGAAATATGTATCAAATGAAAGCTAAGGTTTTGGGAAATATCATCAATGTCAAAAGGGATAAAGTTTTCTTGGAGCTTACGACCTCTTGTCAAAGATTAAGTCCCCTTATTTCCACTAGCACATTTTACCTTACTGCTTACACAAGGAAGATGTTGATATGGCAGATATGAATACACACCTGGGGTTCAGAAAGACCCCATGCGGTCAGATTAGGGTTAAAGGCATACTGTACATAAATGTGTACTCCAGAGGAGAGTGTTGTTTTCTAAAAGACCACATTTTTGTTTACAGAAAATCGACAGATGAACACATCAGCGAATCATTGACAATCCAGTAACTGATTTTGCCCCTTCATGCAGACCTATGGACTGTGATGCATGATGGGACAATAATGCCTGAAATTTTGGGGTATAGGATAACTGCTGAAGTTACTAGTCAATGTTAGGGTCAAGTGAATAGAAGAATGAACTTGATAAGGTTAAAACTTGACGAACAACTATTCACACACACGCTATAAATATTTTTTTTCAAGGTAGAACCAAGATTTCCTAAGAGCGCCCCATTTTTATCTTCAGGGGTCAAAGGTTCATACCAATTCATGTCTTAACTTCCAACATGAACCATATACTTACAGTAACAAAAATGGGATTTTTGTCACAGAACAAACGCTGAAAGCTGTTCCCACAAACATCGATGACAAAGAAGAAGACCCTGACAGGTTTGTGGCATTTGTTTTTAATTCCTGTACTTCTTTTATACTGCAGGAAGAAAGAAAAAGAAAAAAACGTTCAAGCATTGATATGCACAGTAAACAATTAACATAACGTAAATATAGCATGTGATATTAATAATGACAACAAGTTTGCATTTTTCCTGTATCCCTGTATCGCTTTACGGTGATAGTTTCCTGATAAACAACAGTTTATTTCCGATAAACATAAAAAAAGCTGGAATAATTGAGCTTTTGAAATATATGCCATTCTTACACCAGTACACGCAAAGAAAACCTACAGCAGCAGTGCCCTGAAGACGTGGACATGGCAGAACGGCTGCAGGAGGGCTCCAGGTCCCTACAGACAGGAGACCTGGACACGGTAGAACAGCTGCAGGAAGGCTGCAGGGCCCTGTAGGTAGGAGACCTGGACACAGCAGAACAGCTGCAGGAGGGCTGCGGGGCCCTGCAGGTAGGAGACCTGGACACAGCAGAACAGCTGCAGGAGGGCTGCGGGGCCCTGCAGGTAGGAGACCTGGACACGGAAGAAAAGCTGCAGGAGGGATGCAGCTCCCTACAGTCAGAGGAACTGCACACGGAAGGTCAACTGCAGGAGGGCTGCGGGGCCCTGGAGACAGGAGACCTGGACACGAAAGAACATCTACAAGAGGGATGCAGAGCTCTGCAGACAGGAGACCTAGACACGGCAGAACAGAACTTTGCAGCGGCGCTCAAGTCTGTTCATGGAAAAGGTGATTAGAATTAGCTTTGCATGGAATCGTCCTTATTACTATATATTCTATCAATAGTGCTACAATGTTGTATACACAAGAAAGGAATTTCTGGGCGATGACAGAGTAGAAGTCTTATTCATAATATGTTGTCTGTATATTTTATACAGAGGCAAGCAAAGAGGTGGGGCCACTACTAAAGTTAAGTGATGTCTACCTGAAGAGAGGAGTGCTATCAAAAGACGGCGATGATTTCACCAAGGCAGCAGCGCTCTGTAATGCAGCACTGGTAAGATCCAAAACAAAAGAGCAGGACATCATAAAACAAACAATCCAGTTCATTACCCAATCATTCGTTAAGCACGTCCTGGGTATCACACAGACGGTAGGCATCGATGACGTAGAAAAACACAAAACGATGTTGAAGGATGATAGACATCAAATAGCAAAAGAAATTGAAGAGATTGAACAACAAGCCGATCCTTACTGCCTTGATGATGACGACCCAAATATCATAGAAGTAGAGATGAAGAGAGTGGAAGCAATCAAGGTATTGTTTCAGACAATACTGCATCAGCGAACATCATTTATTGTTAACATTATAGATGAATGCATGGAGGTAATGGGCCACCCTCCCTGCAAGTACTCCATGATAGGATTGGGTTCGCAAGCCACAGGTCTAGTAACACCGTACTCTGACCTGGAATTTGCCATTCTAATAGAGAAGGAAACAGACAATAATGTCACCTACTTCCGCAATCTCACTCACTTCCTGCATCTCAAAGTAATCAATCTGGGAGAAACTATTCTTCCTGCAATGGGGATTAGGTCTCTTAATGATTTCCACTCAGACGACCCACTGGGAAATTGGTACTATGACTCTGTAACACCGCGCGGGTTTTCGTTCGATGGAGCCATGCCACATGCATGCAAGACTCCGTTAGGAAGGGGTAAAACGTGTGAACTTATCCGCACACCCAGCAACATGGTAAAACTCCTGGAAGACAATGTCACGTTCTATCTAAAGAAAGGCTACCATCTTGTAAGTGTCTTGGGGAATGTTTCTTTAATAGCAGGAGAGCAAGAGTTGATCGATGAATATGCGTCTTTATGGACTAAGCTACAGCGTGAAGACAGTAGAAAAATCCCATTGTTAATCGCAAATGTAATAATGTCAGAGAATTCCCCAACTTTTGACAGACATGTTCCGAGTGCCAGCCTGCTCAATGTTAAGAAAGAAATCTATCGATTTTCAAGCATTACTATAATATGTTGGGCACTGCTTCACAAAATACAACCGACGACAATCTGGGACACCATTGAAGAGATGCACAAGAATGGTGTCATTAACAACGAGAATGCGCATCACTTAATGGTGATGGTCAGTATCTCAGCAGAACTGAGACTGCGGACATACATGAACAATCACGGCCAAGTGGAAAATATGTCAGCATTGTCGTCCATGCCGACAGAAACAGACATAGGAGAAAAATTAAGGAAAGTGTTTTACATCTCGAATGCCAAGCAGCTAATAAGATACTATTACACAGCAACACCTTTGAAGCGCTTTGTCTCAAAGATGATCGAGTCGCCAGGAGATGCTTTAAAACTATTTGACAATTCATTGCAACTTAAATCACAGGTATACGATAGTCTGTGTGATTATTCTAACTCAAAGGCATGCTTGGAAGAGCTTCTGCAGAACTATCGAACCCGATTTGGCAAAGCTTTCATACATGCTGACATTGCCCGAACACTTAGCGACTTAGCTATAGCATGTCGTAACATTGGCGATCACAACAATGCCGAAAGTTATCAGGAAGAGTCACTACAAATGGAGCGGACTATATATGGTGAGAATGCTGCACATCCCAATATCGCCTCGTCACTAGGCAACTTGGGTGTCGCCTCGAGCCACCTTGGTGATCACAAAAAGGCCGTCAGCTATCACCGACAGTCACTGCAGATGAAACGGACTATCTATGGTGAGAACACTGCGAATCCTGATATCGCTATGTCACTAGGCAACTTGGGTCTCGCCTGGATGGACCTTGGTGATTACAAAAAGGCCGTCAGCTATCACGAACAGTCACTACAGATAATGCGGACTATCTATGGTGAGAATACTGCACATCCTCATATCGCCTCGTCACTAGGCAATTTGGGTCTCGCCTCGAGACACCTTGGTGATCCCAAAAAGGTCGCGATCTATCACCAACAGTCACTACAGATGAAGCGGACTATCTATGGTGAGATCACTGCGCATCCTGATATCGCCATGTCACTAGGCAACTTGGGTGTTGCCTGGACTGACCTTGGTGATTACAAAAAGGCCGTCAGCTATCACGAACAGTCACTACAGATAATGCGGACTATCTATGGTGAGAATACTGCACATCCTCATATCGCCTCGTCACTAAACAACTTGGGTCTCGCCTGGACTGACCTTGGTGATCACAAAAAGGCCGCCATCTACTACGAACAGTCACTACAGATGAAGCGGACTATCTATGGGGAGAACACTGCACATCCTAATATCGCCTCGTCACTTGGCAGCTTGGGTAACGCCTGGATGAACCTTGGTGATCACAAAAAGGCCGCGATCTATCACCAACAGTCACTACAGATGAAGCGGACTATCTATGGTGAGAACACTGCACATCCTCATATCGCCTCGTCACTAGGCAATTTGGGTCTCGCCTCGAGCCACCTTGGTGATTACAAAAAGGCCGTCAGCTATCACGAACAGTCACTACAGATGGAGCGGACTATCTATGGTGAGAATACTGCACATCCTCATATCGCCTCGTCACTAAACAACTTGGGTAACGCCTGGATGGACCTTGGTGATCACAAAAAGGCCGCGATCTATCACCAACAGTCACTACAGATGAAGCGGACTATCTATGGTGAGAACACTGCGCATCCTGATATCGCCATGTCACTAGGCAACTTGGGTCTCGCCTGGATGGACCTTGGTGATTACAAAAAGGCCATCAGCTATCACGAACAGTCACTACAGATAATGCGGACTATCTATGGTGAGAATACTGCACATCCTCATATCGCCTCGTCACTAAACAACTTGGGTCTCGCCTGGACTGACCTTGGTGATCACAAAAAGGCCGCCATCTACTACGAACAGTCACTACAGATGAAGCGGACTATCTACGGTAAGAACACCGTACATCCCGATATCGCCTCGTCACTAGGCAACTTGGGTGTCGCCTTGAGCCACCTTGGTGATCACAAAAAGGCCGTCAGCTATCACCGACAGTCACTGCAGATGAAACGGACTATCTATGGTGAGAACACTGCACATTCTGATATCGCCTCGTCACTAAACAACTTGGGTCTCGCCTGGTGGTACCTTGGTGATCTCAGAAAGGCTGTTGTGTATCTTGAACAGTCACTACAGATGTGGCGAAGTATCTTCGACGAGAACGCCTTACACCCGGACATTATCCAGTCACTGCAGAACTTGGAAATCACTTGGAGAAAAATTGGTGATGACAGGAAAGCCGACATCTATTTTGCTGAACTGACAAAGATAAAGAAGCTCACTTGAATATATGATAGCTTTATTATTGAAAACAGACGTTACAAGCGTTTACATGTATGAATAGAGATACAAAATTGGATCTAAAGTATTTATGTCTTGTTAGGGGCTTTTCAAATTGCTCGCAAATCATTTTTACTGAGAGTGGTCAACGTGTCATGTCATCTCCGCTGCTGAACACCGAAGGAAACTGTCTTGCTACTATGAACTTTTGACATGAAATACAAAACGCCAGACAGTATGTCGTTGCCCTTCTGTCAATATCCCACGTCTTTTTTTGTAGTTATTTGTTAATTTACTAAAAATTACTTTATGCATTATTAATATTATTATCATTATTTTTTTTATTTATTTATTGTATTTTCAATTTATTTATTTATTGTATTTTCAATTATTTACACACAGAACAAAGAAGAGCCTCTCTTTGAATATAAAGCTAAATTAATATTATTGATTATCTTATCAGAAGTTACCAGTGTGTGAACGAAAAATACTAAACGTCAAACATGATGGAAGACGAAACATATTTATCTCAAACGATCCCTTTCCTACTATGAAAGAAAGGAGTTTTCTAAAGATGCCACTAAATTTCATACCTGATGTCTACGCGTTTACAGACAAAAAGACATTTTTATACCACTCTCCTTCTAACATCACGATATCCACACATATCAGAAAATGTGGCATCAGTCGTCATCAACTGTCTCGGAAAAAGAATGTATAGTTAGCTTTTAGCAATATCAATTTGTTCCTTTCATGTTACCTGCAATTTGCCCTCCGGCAAGAATTTCCAAGGGCGTCACTACAGCTATTTGGACGTTCGTGTTGTTGAAGCTGTCGTAACTTTAATGAATGTGACATGGAGAGGCTTGTATATTCCAGGGCGGGGAAAAAATATCCTTTAATTACAATTAAGCAACAGAACTATCTCATGTATATAGTATACGTATGTCTCAACTTTGTGGAGTGTTATAAGAGCTTGAGCTTATTATGAAAATCAATAACCCCTTTGTATTATAAACAAGCGATGTTCTGATTTCATATTATATTAAATGGTGAAAAGATATATAGCCATAACTTTTGTGTTTCCTTACGTTGTTGCGTAGTAAACTAGACTTAAAAAAACATTTGTGTGGTGAATTTGCTTAGTTGACATATCGGAGATTTAAGGAAGTCTTAGACCCAGTTCTCGTTCCCAGACTGGATGCCGTTCCTGCGCCCGTTTCCAGAGTAGTATGACTCCATGTCGTCATCACCACCTGTCGTGCTGATCACGTGATTCTCCACCAACCCGCACTCTTCTCTCCACACACCTTCAAGAACCGCGCAGTAGACCTTCACTGCAGTGGCGTCATCAACGTGCTCGTTATCTTACTGTCCGATCCAGGAGAAGTGAACCCTCTGATTGGTCGTGACGTCATCTAGGTGGCAGAACTGTCTGTCTTCCCGACAATCAGCGTAGAGCGTAGAGCACAGCTTCCTCTTCAGCCGGGGACTCACGGGTACGTGCTGGGACAGATGGCCGCTCTTGTAGTCACTGGAAAATTACAACAGCAATTGTTATTGACACGGCAAAAGTACAGCGACTTCTACAAGGCCTGCCATAACTAAACATAGTATTACAAAGAAACAAACAAGTGGATATTAATAAGTTAACCCAGTAGACGTACAAACAGATAAATAAACGTGATTACATTAACATGTTGAGTTTGATATTCTATTTATACTATTGTTTCTAAGATTTAAACAATGTTTGATATATTGCCAATCTGCAACGTTACATTGTAATTCTAAGGGTTAACGTTACCTCCCGGAATGTAATTCAATTTACCAAAACGATTGAATCTATTTCTCAACAATTGGGAAAAAATAAGGTAAATTACATTATACGTTCGTTAACTGATTATTTTTCTGAAGTAAGAAAATCTGAAAGTATAACGAACCGACAAGTTTTAAACATCACAAAAACAAAGACAGAAAGAATGATAATACACGGAGGTCAAATAGTGAAACTATTCTCGCTCCCGACTACTTTCTTGTTGGCCCTGTAGTTCTTGCCGAGTGGAAAGGCGGCGCTCCTGCACAGCACCCCGGCCGGGGTGTGCGGCGCCAGCGGTACCAGGTTCAGGCCCGTGTACTGACTGTTGCCTGACGGGACGTACCGAACTCCTTGGGCAGGTGGTACTTCGGACGGTGTGTGGGAGACCTCGGCCCCTTTGTTCTGATGAATACGACAAACAAAGGTGTTAGATATTGAAAGAAAGATGCGCAATGAAGCCCATCCTAGATCTATGGATGATAACCATAACTCTTGAACAAAATTTGACTTTTGACAACGATAAGACACAATTGTTAGGCCATGTTAATAAGAATATATGGATGCTCCCGTGCCTTTGTCATCCGTTTTGACATCAACATAATTAGACAATAATTTGAATACTACAAAGCAGCTACAAATTGTCAAATATGTGCCGTTTGATACAAAATATGTTGCAAAATGAATGATAATTTGAAAAAATGCCAGATTCTATTTCGAAGTCCTAGGAAAAAAATGTAAGATGGTAAAAAAAAACGTATTGTTCTGTATACCAGGATCTTTGTGTTCTGGTCATTTTCTAACCATCCTGGCCACTAAGATTCCATGATGAAGGCAACTTTTTTCTATTAAAATTTTTCAACGTTCACACCAGTTTTTGGGTTCATATTGCAAAAATATGTTGCAAAATGGATAAAAATATACAAGAATACCATATTCAATTCCTTTAATCCAAATATCATGGTGTATGCAGGCCACAATGTTTTAAGATAGCGTTGCTACGGACGCCGTTCTAGAACGGGCAGTTTTAGTTAGTTAGCAACAATGGCGCTAGTTTTTATTTTGATGAGGGAAAAAGTATGAAAAATCTCACCTCATTCATCCCGGCAGTGACAAAGATGCCCGCCCCGATGAAGAGCCCCAGGTCCAGACCGCTCCAGTCCGCATGGCCGGTCCTGTACGGTATGTCCGGACGGAGGCAGTTCTGCTGGGAACCGCTAGGGTGCGGTGTTGAAGTGTGCGCAAGTATCATGCCTGGGTCGCAAAATGAAACAGACTTCATCTCGGCTGAAATCTTACAAAAAGACAGAAAGAAAGAATCCCTACCTACCAATCTATTTTAACCAATCTATCGTCATTGCAGACACAACATTTTTGTTATGCCTAAATAAGAAGCTAAGTGACACTGTATAAAGTTAACTAATTACTAACACAGACAGCGGCTACTTTAGTAGTCCCTTGTGGAATCATATGCTGCGCGATCATGAAGTACGCTGTAAAAAGATACACAAGGATCGGAAGAACTTAATTTGGAAACACAGACGACATTTATCATTTCTTATCTGCGGTTGGTGTAGTGTATGTAGATACTGCAGTTCTGGGACAAACCCGCAAGGCGACGCCTAGCGCTGCTCTGGCGGTCTACATTTTTCCACTCACGGTACTTCGAGACAAAAGCTTTAAGTTCAAGACTCTAACAGCTTGAATAATGCAGTGAAATTATACCAGTCTTTTTCACGGAAACTCCAACTTTTCCCAGCAAACTCCTAGCTAAAATATCGCTCAAGATGTCACGAGAATCAATGCTTTTGGTTTGTGGTCTAGCAGAGAAAGAGAAAGCATGACCAAGTTCCTTCTCTCGCTGACTGAACCTATTGTGACGTTTTTCTGGTCAGTGTACGGACTTCCGGTGTTCTAGAACGCAATGGCACGGTAGGTACTGAGAGGCTTCGGTGTAGAAGAGGATCTAACCGAGACCATCGAAGCCGTGTATGAAAACTCATCCAGCGTAGTATTACATGTTTTTACAATAAAGTTGGTAAATTCTTCAGAACAACAGTCGGGGTTTGCAGAGATGATTGCTATATATAATAATTGATAGTTCTGTTTACTAGTTTTAATTTAAATGTATGTCCCAAATAGTCTGATATACGAAATTCTCTGTACACAAGGCTGTCATCTTATACACAAAGGTTTATCTCGATGGACCTGAAGTGCAAATTCAAATACATCATGACATGTGACAATCCCTGCATGACAGATATAGGAAAATATATCAAAGAAGGTTTAGACATTAGAAATTCCTCCAATGATTGTAAAAGCCTCCAATAACTGTAAGAAATTTATCCCATACTACAACTTCTGTATTAGATAAGCGTTAAGTTATAGAACTGTAGTTATGTAGTTGCCATACTTTGTACCCCGTACAATTGTTGTGCAATAAAACTATTATTTAAAAGAGGATTGTTTTTTCTGTCTTCCACCCGCTTATCCCTTGTTTTGAGGGCCGCGCCAACTTTCATCTCGCATAACGTCAGAACGGCTTAGGTAGCGCCAATTTAATGAGTTGTCCTGAAACTCAGTTGGAAACAATTTCACGAAGTTTAAAAAGAAAACAATTTCGTGTTGCCATAGCAACCGTTTGTTGAGAGGAATGTTTTGTCAAAATCGCTAATTGCAGTTCTAACAATGTATTTGTAACATTTATTTGCTATATTACTGCTATATTTACCTCCATGAAATGTCATGGAGGTTATATTTGCCTCCATGGCATACCATGGAGGTTATATTTTACCCTGCGTTTGTCTGTCAACAAGATATCTCGGGCTAGGTGGATTGATTTCATACTTGGTGTGTTGGTGGGATGTGACGAAAGCTCAAAATGATTAGTGTGCTCAAAGTGGGGCAAGTTTCAGCCCCCTAACATTAAATTTCTAAACTGCAGAGGCGTTTTTGTTAAGACATTCCAAAGGGGATAACTGCAGAAAGGATTGACGGATTGGCATCATTGCAGGTATGCAGGTAGCTTAGGCAAAGATATTCATAATGATATACATTTTATGCAAATGAAGACTTTATTTGCAAAATTGATGAGAAAATTGTATAATTCCATTGTTTTCAATAACTGAACTTTCATAAATGTAGCATGTTAATTATCATAGGTGGAATATAAGCAGATAACAAGTATGGTAATGGGGAACTTAGTTGCATAATTTATGTTAATATTGCAAAACCGCTTTATGATTAATGATGGGAATTTAATAATTGTGACATGTGTACGTTAGTAACAACACTATGCATAAATTATGTTTTTATCTAATATTAGATATCTCCTAAACATGTTGTTTGTAACTTGAGAGCAAAGTTTAAATAAAGGGTATAGATTTGACAACAAAACGTTATAAGGCTTATTTTCACATGATAGCCCATGTGTGAGGCTTATATGTGCGAACAAAAAAAAAAGCCAAACAACTGTAGAGTTAACTCACCCACCGTTATGTAACCTGTTGCACGAGGTTTGAGCATCATCAGCTGCTTGCATTTTGGATGAAAGTTGAACTAAGAAAAATGGAAGGCAAGCTTGACGTACCTTTTAGTCAGAAAAATTATAAATAATCTTTACGTTTTCATTCTGGGATTTAAAGCAAACCCTCCAGATGGACATGTACTATCATGATGTTATATTTGAGTGTGGTGGATTGTGTAAAGGTGGTAGATTGTGCAAAGGTGGTGAATTTAGCATGCAGTCTTATACATTAACCCTTTTAGCCAGGAACATAGCAAATAATCTTTAAATCTTTCATTCCGAGATTTAAAGCAAATCCTCCAGCTGGACATGTAACTATCAAATGTCATATTTGAGTGTGGTGCAAAGAAGGCGGATTGTGCAAAAGCAGTCGATTTTATAGCCGCGGCCGACTGTTGCAGGGCTATGTGTGTGTGTGTGTGTGTGTGTGTGTGTGTGTGTGTGTGTGTTTGTGTGTGTGTTGGTGATCGCGCGTGTGTGTGCGTGTGCGTGTGACCATGATATATTTTGTGTCCCAGGGAAAATGCATCGTCCCATCCAGTACCTACAGCTGAAAGTTGTATATCGATGCATGTCTGCCCACGTGTTTAGTAATTTGTCTCATACGTCTTACTCTTTGTACCTTTGTACAAGCGCCTTATTTGAAATTCTTGGTACGTGCCATCATATCGTGCAGGGAACAATGAATAAATAAATACTGTGCAGTTTTCAAGGCTTGTGTGTGGAGTGGAGACTGAATAATTACAATTTTTTTCGTATTTTCTGCGGCATTGGAAATAGATTTATTTAGACAGCTTGAGACAGTAGCAACAGTAAAACTACTGAATCTTCATTGTGTATGTATTTGCAATAAAACATTATAAATTAAATCATACAGAGCACATACAAATTACAGAGTTACGATTACCATTATCTGAATAACATCCATGCATCCATGTTTCTATGATATTTGAAGATTTAAGTATCTATGTTACTGATTAATAAAGATCACGGGTGATATATCAAATGTCTGACGGGAAATAAGATATATCAAATTGCTTGAGTTACGTTTGTACATCTTTATTACTTGCACGTCCAGCCTTCGCCGATGTGTATTTTATTCATTTCTTTAATTTTCAATTTTGTCGTGTTCTTTTAAGTACGGCATGGTTACGTTACAATAACTGAAATCTTAAAAATCAAGACACTTGCAAGAAACAAAGGTATGTGTAGTCCTAATTTGTTTCGTTATGTCCCTCACGATGGTTGACTGACTTGTTTGTATGCTTAGTCTATATCTATAATATCACGTCACATGGAGAGGTTCTGTATTGGGGAATTTTCATATGTTTAAAAAATCAATTGAACCCAGTTTGTATGTCTGTAGTCCTCTATCATAAAGATTCATGAAAAAATACCTGGATTTATTGATCGATCGATCGATTGATTGATTGATTGATTAATTGATTGAGATACACATCATCTCCTTTTTTAATCTCCAAACAGATGTAAAGATACGTCTCATTCTCGATATTTTACTAAAAACGTCTTTGTTTACGCCATTGATTGTTCGTCGTAGAATTTAAAGTGACTGAGTTTCAAACCATAACCAGACAATTATATTAGTGATCATGTGTGTGTAAGGTTTCTCTTACACATATAGTCATATTATTCGAAAATCCTTTTAACGTCGACCTGATAAAATTCACAAAATCACAACAGCAGTACAGAAATATTTCCACCTATGACTTCTCTCAAATTATTTCGATATTGGATAACGTTTATGTTGTCTCATGCACCACGCTTATACAACATTAGACAAAGATAAAATAAACATGTATATTTCATCAAACTCTTGCATTAGTCATTAGATACAACATGATTGATTTTGGAGTAAGGCATATTCTGTTTGTTCTTAAATATCAAATTGTTTTCACATTTGTTACATCTACTGTGCACTCCTTTTTGTTGCCGACATCTTATGTGCCACAGATGATTTTTCATAATCACTTAGATTGCATGAAGTTTCCACCAGACAATTTGTTGCGTGGGCGAGGAGTTCTCTTAGTCTAGGCTGGTTCCAGTGTTCTGGTCTCTCTGTTACTCGACAGACGATGGCTACACAGGGAGGTATTCATATTGGGGTATCGTCTCCATCTAGAAACGGACAAACAGGTATGTTTTGTTTTACTTAGTTGTTTTAACTCTAATCCAATCGTATGGGTCACCAGGCGTATATTGATATCTGCCATATCAATTTCTTTTTCATCAGAGAAAATAATTTACCTCTTTGAGTTTGTATACATGCTTTACCACTTCTAATAAATTTTCACCGAGGTTAGCCAATCGCTGTAAAAGCTATACTTGAAAGTTTGTGAATGGTTCGGCGGGGTCGAAATAGACCCCGGCAAATTATGCATTATATACTACCTATTATGTCATACCTGGGCCGCGATAACGTTCGATACAGGTGTTCCGGACCGTGTAATTATCCGTATCACACAGGCTGTGTCACGCAGGCTTCCCTTTATCAAGCTAACGGAGTTTGGAATTTTTCTCGAAATGTTCTTAAAGAATAAAGTTGTTGGTGCAAGTTGAAACAATGAGCCTTATTTTATCATTTTTATATGAGTACATGTATTTTTGCAATGAAATGAGGTTTTCTGACCAGGGTTTGACATAAGTAAAATACAAGATGGCGTGTTCCGTATCACCCTCGGTCCCAGCCCTCCCGCGGGTCGAATTGCCCACACCATGTTGTATTCTATATGCATCAAGAAATTTCAGTACAATAACAAGTATTCATCACCTTTGCAAACATGTATTCATCACCTTTGCAACTAAAGCAACATTTTATAGTTGTTTGGCAAAGAAAACAACTTATGGGGAAGGAATTTGGCATTTCAGTGAAAAACCTGCATGTCATTTTTTTGTCATTTTGCTTGATAATAATTAGTGCTGATTATCTGCGCATAGACAAGTAGAGATTTTCCAATTGATTAAGGTTTAAAGTAATAAGATATTTTTAAAGAAAATATAACTGAGCTAATGTAAATTCCTAACGTAAGATTTTCATACGTTTGATTATGAAATAACATGATTATAATATCAGTATCATTTAAAAATGTACGATATTGTTAGAACCTTATCAGACGAAACGATTGTAAAATATTTGATAGATTTTGGAGTATGACAGATTCTTTTTAGCAAAATGTGGGTTCTCCTAGCTCATCCACATTAACTATGATGACTGACAAGTGCACAGTGAAGATAAATTTCCTGTCCCCCCCTCAGAGTAGGTTCCATGGGATGGGGCTGACAGGTGCATAGTTAACACAACTGTCCTCCTCCCCCTCTCAAAGTAGGTCCAATGAGATGGGACTGACAGGTGCACAGTGAACACAACTGTACTCCTCCCCCTCACAGTAGGTTTCATGGGATGAGACTGACATGTTCACAGTGAACACAACTGTCCTCCTCCCCCTCACAGTAGGTTTCATGGGATGGGACTGACATGTTCACAGTGAACACAACTGTCCTCCTCCCCCTCACAGTAGGTTCCATGGGATGAGACTGACAGGTTCACAGTGAACACAACTGTCCTCCTCCCCCTCAGAGTAGGTTTCATGAGATGAGACTGACAGGAGCATAGTGAACACAACTGTCCTCCTCCCCCTCAGAGTAGGTTTCATGGGATGAAACTGACAGGAGCACAGTGAACACAACTGTCCTCCTCCCACTCCGAGTAGGTTTCATGGGATAGGACTGACAGGTGCACAGTGAACACAACTGTCCTCCCCCCGCAGAGTAGGTTCCATGGGATGGGACTGACAGGTTCACAGTGAACACAACTGTCCTCCTCCCCCTCAGAGTAGGTTTCATGAGATGAGACTGACAGGTTCACAGTGAACACAACTGTCCTCCTCCCCCTCAGAGTAGGTTTCATGGGATGAAACTGACAGGTTCACAGTGAACACAACTGTCCTCCTCCCACTCCGAGTAGGTTTCATGGGATGGGACTGACAGGTTCACAGTGAACACAACTGTCCTCCTTTCCCTCCGAGTAGGTTTCATGGGATGGGACTGACAGTCTCACAGTGAACACAACTGTCCTCCTTTCCCTCCGAGTAGGTTTCATGGGATGGGACTGACAGTCTCACAGTGAACACAACTGTCCTCCTTTCCCTCAGAGTAGGTTCCATTGGATGAGATTGACAGGTGCACAGTGAACACAACTGTCCTCCTCCCCCTCAGAGTAGGTTTCATGGGATGAGACTGACAGTCTCACAGTGAACACAACTGTCCTCCTCCCCCTCACAGTAGGTTTCATGGGATGGGACTGACAGGTGCACAGTGAACACAACTGTCCTCCTCCTCCTCAGAGTAGGTTTCATGGGATGGGATTGACAGGTGCACAGTGAACACAATGGGACTGACAGGTGCACAGTGAGCATAACTTTCCAGTTCCCCCACTCCCCCGTTAGAGTAGGTTCCATGCAGTTTAGATGCAGATCATCCAATATCCATCAACAACATCTCGAGTTATGTTGTTTACAGCCAAACGCACTTACGTACAAAGCTTGGTACAAAGCGCCTGCGTGACCAGTAAGACAACGCCAGGTACACCGTTTTCGAACTTGACCTATCTTTTTGTGCCTCCTACCTATCCACCAAATATCAATAATACCCATCAACAACATCAAGAGTTATCTTGTTTACAGCCAAACGCACTTACGTAATAGCTATAAGCTTCCACATATATAAAATAGCAACTACTTGACTTTAAGAAAATGCGATAATTGTATCAGATGAAAACCAGGCTGAGCGTGAATATCATTTGAGTTAACAAATACACATGTAGCTGCAACCTGTTTTTTAAATTTGTATGAACATTTCGCTATCCAATATGAAATACTGATATTGATTTGAAAGAAACCTCGACTCTGAATTCCTTTCGACCCATTTTCCCAAGGTCGGGAACGATTAGTGAACAAAAAACAATGGTCATTTGAGATCATTCAGATATTTGAAAGGCTTGGAAATTATCGAGTAAAAGGATAATCATGGAAGACCTTTGAAATCAACGAAATAATATTTAAAACATTATCTAACCTTCATCGATGTATGAAATTGTCCACTTTGTATCATTCATTTGCTCCTTTTGGGTATGATCGATAAAATTATGCTGCCATCAATTTATCCGCTTACGTTAATTCATTAGACTTCCCAGCAAATCACTTGCTATGACTAAAAACCTTGAATTATTCAATTTTCATAAACTTTATATCCTTTTTGACCACTCGACAGACGCAGTTAACCTACAGCCTGCAGCTAGACTGGTCCACGAAAATGTCAATCTTACATATACAGCAAGTGATGGAGATCCAAACTGGTCTACGAGCATTTTAAGGACGAAAGAATTCGGTGTCCTATACACGACAAACAACCCAGCCTCCGGTGTAGGGTCTTCAAATATCCCACAGGATGAAACACCATCGCGTGCAATACGTGAAGAACCAGTGCCTCACATTGATACAGATAATCAAGACATGGATACGGAGCAAGAATCCGAAGTCTGGACACAAAACACAACTTTAAACACCCACACCGACGGGATCTCCGAACAGCGTGCTCAAGATGAAACCAGCCATTTGTACGTATTTGACCACGTTGAACCGTACTCTGTTACATACATATGTAGGGAAGAAACAAATCGTGAGGAAACAGCTTCAGGAACTGCAGGGCCCCTTCAATGTACAATAACTGGTACAGACGTATCTGACGAACCTTTTGTGGAGTTTCCTGACAGTAACTTTGTAGAAAATCGCCCTTCAGAAGACACTAGGGATGTCTCCGATGACAATTGCCGCCGGATTCCCCAAAACAGACGTAGGGGCAACGCTGGTTTACACACACTCGGGAATCCTTCTGGCGGTCTACGTGCAAATCCGAAGTACGCTACGAGCGCTGATCAACAGACAACAGATGGTACGACGTCCTTATCATACGTGTAATGTTGTGTCGTGTTCATAAGATCATGATTGTTGTCTATGTCTGTTGTGTATGATAATAGCTATGGGGTTCTTTATATGAGGCGCAAAACATTTCGATAAGTAGGCCTCCTTTTCTGTTTATGGTCACAGGGATTGTGCATTTACTTCCGTTTTGCCACTCTTAGTCTTACTCCGGGCTCGAACCAGCGGGGTTTGCGGTCTTGAATATCCGTGAATTTGAGATTAAAACTGTCCCTGTTGTATACCTTCTGGTGGAAAATGAGTAAGCATTAGGTAGGAAATATAATGTACCTTTCTTATAGCGGCCGAATGGTCTCACTGGTGTATGTGATCTACAGTCACAACTTATTTTATAATTACATAATTATGCTTACCTTTTGTAAGCTAACCTTCAAACACCCAACCCCTTTTCCGACTAAAATGACTGAGTGGATCGAAACGGAATTCGAACCCAAAATGTTTTGTTCAATAGAATCTCCTTTCCAATTCTTATCGGTGATCAATATGCACACATTGTTTCGTAAGACGAGAGGAGTATTTTGACATGTTAAAGTGTTGCTAATACCAGTTCATTATCATAAGTTTATGCAACAGGTCAGAAGGACCGAGTCTTGCATTAAAAAGTGTAGGGAGGGGAATTTCGAGGCCTCGAACAAATTTCATGTCGTGTAACTTGTAAACGGCTAGCGCTAAAGCTTCCAAACTTGGTAGTTTATCATAAAATGTTGTTAGCAAAAAAGTTCGATAAAGAAAGTTCATGATTTTTGTGTTGCCATGGCAACGGTATTCTGACAGTAATGTTTTCGCAAAAAATTGTCAATTTAGATTTAAATGGTAAACTACACCTCTTTTCTTCTTTGTGATACCGACGCTCACTACATCGATTGACGGTGACTTGTTGCCCAGTAAATAAAGTTTGTATTTTGTTTTTACATACAAGATGGTAATGGCGAGGGCAGATATTTAGCAGGGGAAATACACACACAACAGGGGATTATGACTCACACAGATGTATTTCAATTTGGCCCATGTAAAGCAACTTTTAGGTTAGGAAAATTTATAGAATCTGATGGACTGTCTTTATTACCTTAGGTCATGATTGAAATCCTGAAATTTGTTGTTTTTAAATCTGGGCTTCATTTAAGCAATAAATGAAGAATAGGAATGTAACAATTCAAACTAAGATGTTGACCTATTTTCTGGGACACTCTAAGCTCCCTGCCCAGCAGATGTATTGCAGATGCGTGCACAGGTTTGTCCTAGATTTGTTATTTTTCCTGCCATGGTGTTTATTTGTTTGCGGATGCATCATGAAGGGAGGAGAGTAACCATTTTGATTGGAAGGGGTGTTTTGGTAATATGATTTTGCATGAAAAAAAAAGTGTGGTGGTCTTGTTTCAAAATAAGTCAATGGGCCAGAGCCAACGGATCGTCATAATGCTTATTTATGCTAGTTATGATAGATGCTAATATATGAGCCAATCTGCATGATTTATGAGAAAGTGCCATAAGGCCATAGTGGTTAATTGCGGGAATTCGATACATGTGATATTTATAAGTTCATTATAAGTTGAACAAGATCAAACAAAATTATTCAATTAGGGCAGCATTTGCATAACTGAGAAAATAGTAGAATAGACTTAAGAGCAAATGTCTGTAAGGATCAAACAATGGTGGCAAAGGTAAAAAAATCGATTTGGCTCATATTTTGCACAGTGATAGTACTTGGTCCACAACCCCTCAAAATAGCTTTCTTTTAGATTAAAACTCCTTGTTGCCATGGTAACGGGCCAACAAAGTTTTCTGGCCATTTTCCCCAATTTCCGCATCTCAAAAACACGGAAATCGGCATACTTTACGGCATTGTCACTCCAACACCTTTTATTGTATTGTCAAAACAAAACAAGATCTGAAAAGACAAACAGTTTGGCTGTTTAGAAATTGTTGTGAAATTTCCAACGAGATAAAATTGAGTTCTTGGGCAGCATCAAAACAATACAATGTTTCAAGCTTCAAAATAACGTAATTTTTGGCCCAACTTTGTAACGGCATAAGTGCGGAGCTGGTAATTTTTTTGACTTGAAATTTGTACCCCGTATAGATGGTTGATATATCTATCAAATGCATTGTTGCAAAGTTTGGGGTCTTGTTTGGTTGTCACGTGGTCGTCCTCAAAAGTAGGCCAGTTTTTGCGTTTGACGAAAATTGTGAATTTTAGCCATGTTCAAAGTACTACATGTGACAAAATAAAACAGAATTCTAACTCAACTTCTTGTCAAAGAGAGATCTATGTATTGTCTATTTAATAAATGCTTGAAGAGTTTTAGATCGTGACGTTTAGTCACGTGGTTGTCCCTGGAAGTGGGCCATTTTTTTGCGTTTGGCAAAATTTTGAATTTTAGCCATGTTCAAAGGGTTTTCTCTGACAAAGTGAATTTGAATTCTGATTCAACTTCTTGTCAAAGGAAAACCTAGGTATTGCCTATCTAATAAATGATTTCAGAATTTTGAGTCATAAAATGTAGTCCCGTGGTTATCCCTGAATGTTGGTCACTTTTTTGCATTTGGCGAAAATTGTGAATTTTAGCCATGTTCAAAGTGTTTTCTGTGACAAATTGAATTCAAATTCTGAAAAAAAATCTTATTCAACTTTTTTCAAAGAGAGACCTAGGTGTTGCCTTTCTAATAAATGATTGCAGAAATTTGAGTCATGAAATGCAGTCACGTGATTGTCCCTGAAAGTAGGTCATCTTTTGCATTTGGCGAAAATTGTGAATTCTAGCCATTTTCAAAGTACTCTACATGACAAAGCAAATTAGAATACTGATTCAACTTCTCGTCAAAGAAAGATCTATGTATCGCCTAACTAATAAATGCTTGAAGAGTTTCAAGTAGTGATTTTTAGTCACATAGTTGTCCCTGAAAGTAGGCCATATCTAGATCTATCAAATGAATTCTAGTGAGCGTCCTTTTAGATACGCATTACAGAACGTAGCTGAAACAATATTTCATATTATGTATTGCATATCACTACTTTAAAAGACACAGAGGCCATGCAACACTAATCTTTGATCAAACACTGTATTCAATTCAGTATCAGTCATTGTAGTGCCAATCCAATACTCATTGACATCGTTAAACGTTTGAAATTTGCACATTGTAAAATGTTAGCTAAAACAAACTTTCCAAAAGTCATCTGCTCCAAAGTATCAGTCTGAGTCTTCTAACAGCATTTCTCTAAGCCTGAATAAGAACACTTCAAGTACAGTTTATAACGTTTCAGATCTTTCAAAACCAAATAGATAATATATACTAGAGTTCCACGACCCCATACATTCGCCAAATAATTCTACCCTTTACAACTACTGTATTAATTGTTATGGTCATTAATTATAAGATTTTCATTTGCATAGATTCTATTACTTGTTTATCTCCTCCACCGAATAACAGATGTAAACAATCTATGTTAAAAAGATTTTCATCGCATTTTGTAATAATTTATGCAAGTAAGGACCTCATTTGCATAACTAATGTTCAACAATAATGTTCACCTGTACATAACTTCCAAATGCTACCAGTAGGAAGTTCCCGTCATTTACAACAATGACATCGGAGCATTTTCTAATCAATTATGCAAATTAGGTCTTTATTTTGCATGATATATATCGATCAATATTCTTCCCTATCTCAGTTACATTTGCCACTTTCTAATGGTCCTATAATGGAACTGGGCGTGTTTAATTGTTTTCCTAATTATTTATGCAAATTAGATTCCGATTTGTATAGTAAATATGTATTTATATGGAGCATCTCTTAAGCTATCTACATACCAAAAATCATGACAATCCTCGAACCCCTTCTTGAGTTATTCTCTTTCAAAGCTTGAGTTATTCAAGGTCAAAGTCTTACACTAAACCTGTCCTGCAGTTTCAAAACAAGCCACTAGGAGGCATAAACCTACACCACTTACTCTCGGCATCAAGACCTGTCTACCACTAAAAAATCATAGCCGCAGTATGTTCAGAACTCGACATATCAAACCCGGAAATTCCTTTGCAGTACCTTAACAGGCCGCTAGGCGACCCAAAATCTATTCGTTTCCAAGTCTCATTAAGACCTACCCACATACCGAATATCAATACAATCCATTTAGTTGTTCTTGAGTTATTCTGGTCTTCTACAAACATATATACATACGCTACCCAAAACATAACCTTTTTGGCGAAGGTAAAAACGTTATCTTTAATTCTATGAGTAAAACATAAACATCTGAAAATGGGGACAACCAACGCCAACCAACCAATGAGGACAACCAACGCCATGATCCAAACCTCTACAATCAATTATTTGATACCTACAGGGAATACCTACAGCTACATTTGACAAAACGTTTTATCATAATTTTATTCCACTTTGCTAAGTATTGTACTTCGAAAGCAGCTAAAGTTTACAATTTTCATCTAAAGTGACCTACTTTCAGGGACAGCCACGTGATTAAATGTCACAATCTGAAACTCTACAAACATTATTATAAGAAAATTAAACTTCAATTTCTGTAAAATTCTAGAAGTGAAAATTTAGGAAGGTAGGTGATGTATCGTGGCATGTGCTGGTTATTCCTGGCGGGGTTGGAGAGTGTGATCGTTGCCATACAAGTTGTATTGACTGTTGCTTGCTTTGTTATATTGTATAGTCAGTGTTATGGTATCTATAAAGTCCGTAGACTCTTATATGTATCAATTATATTTGAAAGTACGAATAACGTTTATTGCATAACTGTCTTTAGGGATAGAAGTGTTGTTTTCTACATTGTATTATACAATTGATTACCTTGTATACAACATCGTTTTGTTGATTTGCTTTGCTAAGTAGTATAAACATATGTGTATATAAGTATAAATGCCAAATGTAAGTTTGTGTGTTTGCTTGTTTGTTTGTTTGGGTACTTGGTGTCATGTTACAGACAGGAGGTGTTTTAGGATCATAATATAATCATGGTAATGTGAATTAGGGGTGGATAGATTATGGTCCTTTATTGTATACAGTAATAAGATATGATCGATATTTAGGTGTGTTGGAAATGACAAAAATAGCTTTTTTAAGCAAACGGTAAGGTAAAATAAACGATTTTTTACAGAATATTATCTGAAAGTGTTTCTAGACACGAATCATGCAGCTCGTAACTCGAATACAAACGAAGTCAATTCATTTGTTTCCAATCACTGGTCTGGAACAACAGGGCATTTGTGCCAACACAATATTGTTTTGCTATAATTGCATCGGAGTTTAACGCGACCAATTCACGATGTATTCTTTGATGATTTTTTGTTTTCAAATCAAAGACTAATGTTTATTTTCGAAACTAATGGCACAATATGATATGAGGTTCCATTATTCTGTGGAGAATTTTTTAGCCCATTTGATTTAAAAAAAAAACATCGTTGCTTAGATCCAAATGATGAGCAAGCTAAGGTGATAAAACGTGCAAAAGTTGAAACACCTTAAACACAATAATTTGCACATATTCGTGGATGCTACATCTAAGTACCAAAGCATCGAAAAGTGCTATGAACTAAGCTTAAGTTGCAAAATATAAGTAGATGAAAATCATTTAAACGTTAGGACTACTTTCATTGCATTGATAAAGGAAGTTTCCAATATTTCTCGTTGTTTTTATTCTTACGTCGTGTGAATCTATGACTTCTATATACATGACTGCCATGTGTAATTTTCGAACTTGACTGCCGGCTAGAACTGACGGCAATGCAACAAGGGGATTCAGGATGGGACACAGAAGACGGAACACCGTATGACTGCAATGATGGCCCTGAAAACCACGTGTATAACAATTCCGACACAGATGACATCGACAGGCTACAGCAGCCTGCTTCAGACAGAGGGCAGAGAGCTGATAAACAGGAAAACACCGCAGCATCAAACAATGCACAAAAGGACGACTCGGGCCTGCTTAACAACCCTACCTACGTAACTGGCGCACTTCGACAGGATCACAACAACAGAGGTACATGTGGATCTTAGAGTTTATTTTCCTATTAAGGGGAAGATGGGCCATAACCGGTACCGTCCTCACCATTATCCTGAGTATCAGATAATCAGACAAGACGGCAACATGTTACCATAGTCTATAATTGTGACTTGCCTGACAGTATGTTCCCCGCAAGATGCCTTAGCATGCCTCATTTAAACTTTACTCTAAACTATACTTTAGATGCCACAGTTGTGAAGAGGGCTAAGCAAAATCACCCCCTGTACAGTCGAGCAGCTTCATTGATTATCTCCATTTTTTCTTTGTGTGTTCACCAACCAGTATTACTGCTATTGGTTAATTACATTATATTGAATTCATCAACGCCAGAGCAGCCATCTATGGCGTTCAGGATTCTTTGCTTATGTTTTATCCATATAAATCATAGAGCCGGGTGGCTATGGTTCATGTGAAACTCAACAACATTGAATTCAATTTTTAATTTCAATCTTTAATGTTCAACAATTGTGCATGTACAAAGTATGGCAAACAAATCGAGAGTAAACATGTACAGCACATTAAGACTAATGTCTACGCTTATACATAATGATAAGGAGTTCTAGGTAAAAAAATTGCTAAGTGCTATGCCATTTAAGCTGAGTGGTTCAATTCATGGGAACAATGGGAACAATTATTATATATTGATACATGATACAGATTTAAGATCAATTGTTTGTGTTAATACGATTCCCTTTTAGAAAAGCAGCAGAGATGTTTTGGCCTATGTACAAAGAGATTACATCAGGACATGAAGTAAATTGAAGGTCTCTGAGCTTGTCTTAGGTAAGGTTATATTTGTATAGATCGTTTTCACAATGACGTCACAGTCGCGTTCGAACGTTCGAACGGCCATGTTGGATGATAAGCGGCTCGATTTCCACACGGCTGTGTGTGCACGTGGTGGACTCGTACGTAGAAAGAAGCCTTTTTTTTATTCAGAAACAGACTGGATGTTTGCCGTGCTAACTGCGAGTTCCATAAACACAGGACACGGCCTACTCGCCGTTTCTATAACTTGATTAAACCACCCTCCTACCAGCCCACCAACAATAGCCCTGCCGCGGAGTTTGTGCATGCTTTCTTTTATTTTTTGGGAGAAAGTTGGTTTCTGGTACAGGGTATGTCATGGACGTATACCATGTTACACGAAAATGTCAGCAAGCTTGTTCTATTTCTTCTTCATAAAACACGGCACATCGTGTCCTGAGCTGTGAATGATATTTTCACCATTACTGCCCCCGATGTTCTGTCGATAATCAAGTGAGGATTAAAAATTGTTTGGCTTGTTCACGAGGAACGAAATTCGAACTTTTTTTACCCACGATTGTGTAGCTGGTAGAACGAAACAAAAATTTCTTCAGTCGCAAACTTTACCTATTAAGTAAGGCAAGACAAAACATGTCAATACACCCCTCAAGCGCATCTCAATCGTTGTGTCAGTTTTACGCTCAGCACGGCCCAGTACGCTTGCCTAAAAGTATGAGGTGAGGTGTGTATTGTGCATACGACTGGTACATGATCATATGAAGAAAAATGTCAATACGGACCTCATATGGACTTGATATATACGCTCGTGTGACTGCACCTGAAGGATGCGGTCACACATGCGTATACATTCAAGTCCGTATGAGGTTCGTATGAAATTCTTAGCCCCCACCGTGCTCCACAGGTCGCTGGGAAAATAAAATTGGACAAATATATACAGATAACATGCCAGAGGGGTTAGCTAGGTCGCAAACATACTCCCTCGGCCAACTAACTTCTCTAGCATGTTATCTGAGTGTCTATATTTGTTTAATTCCTGCTTTTTCCCAGTGAGATATGTGAAGCCTCATATGAACTTTGATAAAGATTCTTTATTGAGACACGACAAAGTACAGAGACTTTCGTAAGGTCTACATGTATAACAGAAATACACACGTGTGACGGCACCCCTACACAAAACTTTGACCGAATCTCGCACGATTTTAGTATTGAATCGACAAAGTGTGGTGTGTCTTCCAGCGAGCTTTGCGCTTGTGGCGAGGGAAGTTTCTACAAGTCTGGTCGAGTTCTGTCACCTCCATGCCGCGACGGGCACTAAACGCAATTTGGCATCTGACTAAACATGTGCTAAGCATTCTCACAGTTTGAATTTTCAGTATTAAGTGCAACGTTACAGTCTGTCGCAATAACGTCAGCGCTAGCAGCCCTGATTCGTATGTTTAACGTTATTTGATCAACTGAATTGTAATTTTGTAAACAGACCTTTCTAATACACATGTTGACAAAGCCAAAATACGGAAAAAAGACGCGCGCACGAACTTATTTGATACCACTATCCCGCTGGTCCCCACTATCCGCTTGCCTCACGGAGTTAGGGTCGGGGAAGCGCTAAATCTTGCCCCTTGTTAGGCAAGTGGATAATGAGGGCCAGCTCGTGCGCGCATGCGGTAGGGATTGGTAGCTAGTCCTCTGCACGCCGCCTGTCAGTAAACAAGTGCTTTAAAAAAGCTGGCATTTTGCCAAGGTTTGCGTGTGTACACGGTTTTTTTCTAGTTATTGGAATGTGCTGAAACTATTGTTTATATTAAATGGATGTAAAAAGGAAACAAGAACAATTTAAAATCACCCTCCCCTGGACTCGATCCCGGACCGTAGCTCTGCAAATCAGGCTGACGTCAGAGGTATTTGTGTAGTGACCCCTGAACCCGGAAGTCACTTCTCTGCATAATAGCACACTTTTCAGAAAATGATATCTCAGCAATCGTTTACCCCTGCTTTAACATTTTTACATTGTCACGGTCTCCATAGTACATACTACAAATCTGGTAAGTTAGAAGGTCCAGTTCTTTTTCGATAATACAGGGCGATCAATGAAAAATCGTGGCAATTTCCATTTTCGCACTGGAAATCCTACTAATGATAGGGTTTCCAGTCGAAATTGTTTTGTACCCAGGGGAATCAGAACATTTGTGTTCCCTAATAGAGGGTGTTGATTTATGAAAATACAGAACAAAAATCGGACCTTCCGTTCCAGAGATATGTCCCTTTAAAGTTGCTGGGCGGTGTCCGCAGGTGTGGCGCCAGGTGTGAAAATCGCATTTCTAATTAGCAATAATTAAGAAAGTAAAAACATTGTGCCACTCAAAAGTTCTTTTCTGCACAGTCCAAGTAGTATTTTGTAGCAATCAAGTAAAGATAAGGTGTTTATTTGCCTTTTTCTTTCACTACAGGTGAGGTCAACCTGCTGAAAATTAAGTTTTTTCAGCATGGCACAGCTGGAAAAGTGGCCAATTATTTCCAGATGACCCCTTTTTGAAGAGCGATAATCAATAAACTGTTCATCCTATAATTAAGATATTTCAGATATTGGAAATATGTAGTAGATTCTCTTAACACAGTTTATTGCAGACATTCTAGAGACATGGTTACGATATTATGTGTAATCAAAAATACTAATTTGTAACATATCTCAAAAGGTCAAAGGTCATCGGCACCTGTCACTTATATAAGTCCACATAAAAGATTACCTATCAACATTCTTCTCTATCTCAGTGACAAATATCACATGTTTAATATAACAGAATAGAAATAGTTATTAATTAGCTTCTGATTTGCATAATTAATATTTAATTACACGAAGCATCACTTAATCTATCTACATACCAATAATCATGATGATCCGTCAACCCCTTCTTGAGTTATTCCCTTTCACAGTCTAACCATAAGCATTGAATATCAGCATACCTTACTACTAAAGGGTTTTGGCACATGCTAATTCTAAATTTGCCATCAAAACTATCACATTTCACCAGGAAATACTACTTTTACGACATCTGATGACCAAAAGTATATAAAAATATTACCTATGAACCATGACCACCTGACTTTGTAACTGGTTTATTCAAGTTTATTGAACAATTGATAATTCTTTGACATTACAACATATGTTTGAAAAGACTTGGTAGCTCCTCTTCTAAGCTGCACAGCTTTGAATGGTTGATACATTGTAATTATCCCTCTGTGCCATCTCAATTTCTTCTATGATGTTCCAGGTGCTATTCCCAATGCAGCATCTTGCAAATCTGAAAACTTTTAACATTGGAAATATCAGCAAAAACCTCTATGCCCTTGATATCACATTCAACAACAAACACAACTTGCTATGTTATTGATTTTTTGGATCTTACAAGGTAAAAATTGAACTTCAGTGATCATCTCAACGTAAATATGCTCACGTTGGACACATTTACAAATGATGTTTCCTTTCATGAAGTTGGTGACAAAGAAAACAAAAGTTTTGCGTCTCAAACCTGAAACAAACGTGTCCGAACATACAATGTATCTACACTTATAAAGGCTATCTGTATACAATTTAATGAATATCAATACGCTAATTATTTACATGGAAACGAGAATATTTTGATAATTATGGACCCGCCTAACTAAATTTATATGCAGGGTCCTACGGCCGTAACTCACGGCCCGGACTCGGCACACCACACGGAGCGAGTCGCACACGTTGAACATTCACATCGCTAACTCACAACAAACCTACACATGTTATACATCATTTTAAAGCTTAGAAACCGCTTGTTACACACATGGATGCAACTTTTTGAAAAAATAAGACATCAATGGTGAAAAATGCCATCTAAATTTGCAAACTGGAGGTAAACCACCTTAAAATTGCGGTACAAGAAAGTTTCACGTACCAAATTGTAGCTTGTTTTCTTGTCTATCCAATCCTACCATATATGGGTTGCTTCCAAATAAGGCTGACATGCAAATCAGGCTGACGCAACGCCATGCCCGCAGAGCGCTCGAACACGTAAACGCGGAAGTGACTTTCCCGTCTCGCGAGGCATTTTCCCGAAGGCCATATCTCAACAATCTTTTATCCCCTGCTTAAATTTTTTACATTGCCAGGGCCTCCATACTATATACTACAATTCTGGTAAGTTTGAAGTTCTAGGCCTTTCTCAATTTTACACGGCGATCAATCGAAAATCGCTACACGCACGGAAAACACCACCGCCGCACGCATGTGCGTTGTGACTGGAAACCCTACTAATGAATATTAACTAAGTCGCAAAGGAATCTGGGATAGGCTATATGTAACTGTTATATATATATACACGATTTATTTGGAAAACATTTCATCTTTATGAATTGGTAATACAACGTTAAAATGTAAGAGCAATAATTTGATTATATGCTGCATCAATCTTAGGAATATCATACTTCATTCATTTAATCTAATCAAATATCAGGCCCCATTACGGACCACAGACAATGACCCACGACAGAGCTTTTAAGTTGTATACAAATGCATTGCAGATTTTGAACAGGTCCGTTCATCTCAACATCTCAACATCACTCCATCACTCCATCACCCCATCACAACGGCAACTATTCTGGTCTCAGGGCATTTTGCCGCTAAGGCGGCAAAATGCAAAAAATATCACCCAGGGTAGCGGGCCAGGTACAGTGAATGATTGCGGTTTTTGCGAGGCCGCTTCACCGCGAACTCTAAACCACCGCGAACACTCCATTTCCCGCTACCGCAAAAGTAAATCCACACGATCGGCACCAGCATTAGATCGTTGAAAAAATTGCCATTTTTAAAAGTATATATATCAAGACGTATTACTGCAACTTTGTCCTGATTATTGCAACCTTGGCTACATCACTTAATGATTCACAGAATGGAGACAAAACAGCACACTTGAACCCGCAAGTAACTTTGACAGCGCCGTTCTGTGTTCTAGTCATCCAGGTTATCATCCAACATGGCGCCCACGCGTGATCGAACGGTTTTCGAACGTTCTGTGAAAACGATCTATTTGATGGTTTATAGTGCCCCCAAAAAGCAAGATAAATAACCAAAACTGCGTTGCTAAGGTCACTGTGGTTTCCCTAAACTATTTACTTCTGTGTGTAAATCATTGAATTTTAATAGGCCAGGCATGCTGTTGGTGGAGTCTAGCCCGTGGCATCAGCATCACTGTATCAATGGCAACCATATTTGTTTTGGGAGTTATGATCGGCATTTATGTCACCGGTCCACTGGAGAACAACGCAAAACTCTATTCGGTCAGTCTCCTTTTTTAAATATCTAACAACCGTAATTCCTTAATATGCGTTCTCTCTACATGATTACGATGGGGGTTCCGGTATCTACATTTATTAAAAACTATTACAGAACAGCAGCCTGAATTACTAGCGTTCAATTATGAGCAGCTGTAAAGTTGCACATGTGGTGAGGGCTGAAAACAACTTCTGTGAACCATACTTGATTATGGTTAATCTGATTTCAAAATTTTGTACAGACTGCAACAAAAGGCCGAATTGCGTGGCCACGTGGGGACTTTTACATGATCAGTAAACATTAGGGGTGAGTACCGGAATATCGTACAGGTACAAAACCGGTTTTTCTTATTGGACCAGTCTGGAAAAAACAGACCTGAAAAAAATCGGTGGGACGGATGTTGGACCTTCTACAAAATAAACAGATTATACGATCAGGAATTCACACGTTTTGGGGCTTACCGGTCGAAGAAAATAACAAGAGCAATGCAGAGTATATAGTCATTTCTACCAAGATTTTCAGTCAATCATACAGAGGCAGTTAGTCTTGCAGAATTTTAGAACGCCACTGGGAGTCAAATACTACACAAATCATACTTCTTTGTAGCGGAATGGACAATTGTTTTGAGTATCTTCCATTCACATGTTTTCACATACTGAATCAGATCCAGGCTCAGGTCCGGACCAGGACCTGATCCTCTGGACCTGAACCGTACCTGGACCTGAATTTCCTGTACCACCCCTTAGCTAGTAAACATCATTGGTAAAACAATAGCTTATGTTACATATACAAGATTAAAAGGAAAAGGTCAATAAGAACACAACAAATTTACGATTATATACAGATATTTCATATTTTCAAACTTTTTGTATATCACTCTCTGTTGCTAACAATATTATTCGTATTTCATTATGAATTAAACCCCTCTAACTTTTGTGTCTTTCTTCACTTAGCTCCAGACAAACCAGACTTCTATAACCGACTTATCTTTTTGGACAACTGGTCATGATAGCACAACAACGTCTTCACAGGCATATTCAACATCCACCCTGCCGCCCGTGACACCTACAACAAAGGTGACAGCGACAATGCCAGGAGTGACAACCGCAATACCAGGAGTGACAACCACAATGCCAGAAGTGACAACCACACTACCAGCGGTGACAACTACAATGCCAGGAATGACAACCACAATGCCAGCCGTGACAACCACGATGCCAGGAGTGTCAACCACAATGCCAGAAGTGACAACCACACTACCAGCGGTGACAACTACAATGCCAGGAGTGACAACTACAATGCCAGAAGTGACAACCACACTACCAGCCTTGACAACCACGATGCCAGGAGTGTCAACCACAATGCCAGAAGTGACAACCACACTACCAGCGGTGACAACTACAATGCCAGGAATGACAACCACCCTGCCAGCAGTTACAACCAAGCTATACGGAACCACCACACAACCAGGTTATATTTCTCTTGTTACCTTCGCCGAGAAGGATATATTTTCGGTTAAGGCCTCATGTTGTGTCCCTATATGTAGGTCAACAGCATATAATTCGAGAAGCTGTGTATAGATTTTTAAGATATTTGATATTTGAGTAGCGGTTGCGGAAAGGTAGGTAGAGATCGAAAATGGTTGGCGTCGCCTTTTTCCGTCAGGACGGTAGCGGGCCGAATGTGTGCGTCCTTTTTTTGTGTACAGCATAACTCGGGAAGCCGTTAATGAATCCTGATAATATTTGATAGGTGGGTCGGGGAAAACGAAGGTCAAGTTCAATAATGGGCCCCCTAGTGGCACCCTAAGGTACTGCAGCAAAGCTTTTAATTTTGACACTTCGTGTTCTGGACACGATTTGTTCATGTTTTTTGAGTGGTAGATAGCCCTTGTGGCAGAGTGTAAATGCTGTGAGTTGGACCCCCTAGCGGCTTTTTTGGAACTGCAGGCACCGATTTACTTTCAAACTTTGGACGTCTCGTCACTACAGCTGTACAGTGCCCCAGTGAGTGGAGCAAATACAACAACCACTGCTACAAAATAATGACAGACAAAGCCAGTTGGTCTACAGCGAGCTCACGATGCAAACATCATGGCGCAATTCTTGCCTCTATCACGGACCAGGCCGAGAACAACTTTATTGCAAATCTACTCTCAAAATGTGGGTAACAGTTTCTTTTTTGCGTGTTAATAATGAAGATCTTGTATCTCCTGTGGTGCATTCTCACTGCACTTGCGTCAAGCTTGCGTCACTGCCGGGTGCGAAAGATAATCAACGAATTTCAGAAACAAGGAACGAATTGTCTCGCTCACTTTTGATGTATTTTGTCGTCTTCTAAGTCATACTTTCGCGTATTATGCAATATCTAAATTATACAAAATCGGAGAAAATGACAAAACAGTGACGCAGTGAATGAACCCTGCAGTGACGCAGACTTGACGCAAGTGCAGTGAGAGTGCACCTTTAGTCTACAAATTACGCAGCCATTCTTGTAAATCCTTATCATATGACATATCTCTCTCATCACTCAATATATGCGTAAAGAATCATAACATGGAATTGTTGAACACTAGTTATACAGTCAGGAGAAACGGAAAAAATGGCCAAGTACCTTAAACAAGAAACAAGATTTTAATGGTTGGGTCAAAGTGAAAATAATCTAAAGCTGGACCACTAAAACTTTACGTCTTTTTTAGTTGAAATTTGCCATCACTTTTAACTATTGTAAAAATGAGAAACATCTTCATTCTTAGAAATGCGTCATCCTTTAAGGAATGACAAAAGCCCCGTGTGCAAAGAACTAGTTAGTCCTTGTGTTTACCATACATGCAGTCTTTCCCTAGACTTGGGTCCATCATTGAAAATTTCCTACATTTACTTTACTAACGTTCACTTTGGTTTGATAAATTAGCCACGTGCAATGCTGGAAAAGAAGCAAAGACAAAAGTGCCCCTCCCCATAACTCAAGAGTCGACGGATATTGCAAATTACTTAGTAGGGTGAGACTGTTGTCCTTTTACTGCAGTTCCTGATGACAGGAGCATTCCATCCATCTGGCACGGTCTGCATAAAGAAGGTAGAAAATGGAAGTGGACAGATGGATCACCTGTTGGCTACACAAACTGGGCTAAGGGTGAGCCTTATCCCAGCTACATATTCGGGTTTCTTTGTAAAGAGGACTGCGTCGCAGTGTATTCGAAGGTGTGTGCTTGTTCCTTTCTTGGGGAGTAAGATAGCCGAAACGTATTGTCTGTCCCTATTCCTTTCTATTAATCTCTATCTAAAGAAAAGTATCTTTAGTTTTTTTAATGTTCAATATCGAGGAGATAATCTCAAAAGGACAGTGTGCGTTGACCAAGAGGTTAGGATTTCTAATCCCCGCTAATACAACCGTCACATGTAGCGAAAATCGATCGGACGACGAGTCTGCGAGCTCTAAATGACGCGAATTTATATATATGTGTGTGTGTGTGTTATCATTATATATATATATATATATATATAAAGTGGTGGCGTAAGATGTCGACCATGCACAAACCCATCGTCTCTTTAGACGGACGGAGGCCAATGATAATGATGATGAGTTAATATATTAGTAGATAACTTGAGTGCGCCACCACTACGTCTGTCATGTCTGTTAAGGTGAATTAAAAGAAAAGACATTGGCTACTAAGAGAGTACGGCCAAAAGAGCTATGGCAATTTCCTTAGCATAGTACAAAGAAGCTTTAATTCTATGAAGATGGGTTGTCTTCTCTGTCACGACCAGTAACAGATTAGCTATAGGTGATAAGCTTAACCCTATCCAGACCGGGAGGGGGGGGGTGGGGGGCTAAAAGTGCCCGCGCCACCTTTGACGTCAGATAACTGCCGAACGACGTGTGCTAGGACTATGAAACTTGGTGACTTTTCCTAATATATTGTTATCAACAATTCTGCGCAATTTCGTGTTGCCATGGCAACGGGTTTCTGACAGGCATATTTTACCAAATTTACTAATTTCTGTTTGAATTATGGGATTTCATAGTTTTATTGCTAAACCAAACTTGTTTATCTATATCATGAAGATCCTGTGTAATTTCAAGTTACAGTTCTAATTAATTATTCATAATTTATGCTAATTTGATGACGTCATGGGTCAAAATTCAAGATGGCGGACAATGCCATTTTTAACGATAAATACATGTTATTCTTACTCAAATTCCGTCAAAATCTTTTATTTTCTTACAAAACACAATCATTTGAACCTTTCTAGTCCACTTCCATTGGGTTTTGGGGTTATATGTGGAAAAAATCGTCTTTTAGAAAATTCAAGCTTGTCGATCCAAGATGGCGGACAAATGACGTCATTTTCTGACGTCATATTGGCGTTAGTGTCGTCGTCATTGGCAACAAAAGTTTTGGCAGACTTAGACACCAATACGATAACCTTTGTAGTCATCGTTTTCTTAAATACCTTTAAGTATAACGGAAATTTCATATGTAGACGATTTTAGCCTAAAATATGACATTATGACGTCATAATTACGTCATATCACGTCATAACGATACCAAACTTACAAAATATATAAAACTTTACAAGTACATCATCCCCTCCAAATTTGGTGATCGTAACTTAAGTCGTTTTTAAATTACGAAGGGGGGGTCAAAAGAGCCAACACTTATCTTTCTTTTACAGAAAGGAAAACATTAGGGTTTTTAGACTCTTGTCATGAATTAGTTTTATCCGTTTCAGATTAAATCTAGATTAGATATCAATTTTGCATTCTGCTGTATTTTGAATAAGGATACATTTTCTTTACGTAACGTTTAAAACAATGATTAGCGTCAATTGAATGAAAACATAACCAATAGATCATAAAGCAGGCATAATTACCATGTTTCACACTGTATATAAATGTAGAAAGGGATTTTGTTTAATTTCCTATCATTTTCTAATTGAAAAAGAGTTGCGGAAAATATATTCAGATGAATGTAAAATAATTGCTATGTCATCTCTTTCACAGACCGGCAAAAATTGGCTTTTTGGATTTACGAGGCACACGGGGCAGTGGAAGGACGACCGATGCAACATGATGTACCCCTACATTTGCGAGAAACCAATTTAACAGCTAGAGCTCCGCCACCTCTAAAATCTTGAATCCCAAAATCTAATAATTTCGATGTCTCATCAACACCTACCAATTCACTACTATGAAGGCATTCACACACACACATTAACATACACGCGAATGCTGCCTAAATCGCTAACATTCTTGGTGAAGGTAATAGCAGTACAACGTATAAAACTAAAGAAATTGAACCTTTCCAACACAAGTCAAGTGAATTGGATGATTGTTCATTTGAAATCAAATATGACGTAAGCTTGTGCAGGACCATTAAAAAACTCAATGGTATCACTTATTGTGTTAGACAAAGATTAAGCTTTTTTCTATGTTTGTACTAACCAGCACAGATCAACTAGATGCAATTCAATGCATAGATTCTAAAATGCACGTTTATGCCATAGGGGAATTAGAAGTGAATATTGTGGGTGCACAGCATATATAGAGAGATTTCTGCAAATCAATTAAGAATAGCGGACAAAATTAAAGCAAACGGTTCAATTGATTGGGTTGAACAATATGTTTGCAAGTTAGGTGCATGTACTTGTGAAGGCCGACTAAGTTACTAACGTGACAGTATGCTCGATGTGGTAGCTTTGTATTGTGGATTTTGCATTTGAATCTTTTTTAAAATTCCATTGCGCATGTAGATGCGGTCTCCTTTTTGAAGTATAGAAGAAGGCCATAAGAACTTGTAAGACTGACAACAGAAAAACATCGCCGTGGTGAAGGTGTTTATAAATACGTATGTTGCAATGTGTGGTAAGTCAATGCCTGTGATCTATCAGGAGTATTACTTTTAGATGTATAGCAATACCTTTCGAAAGTATTGTAAGGAAATCATTCCGTTTAGAGATGTTTTGAGCCTTTTTGGAAGTATTACAAGTATAATTCCTTTCGAAATATTACAAGCAATCCTTTAGAATTATTACTAGTTTTCCTTTTAGAAGCATCACTAGTACTCCTTTTCGAAGTATTTTGTGTTATTTTGGTGTCATTAACAAGGAGAACGCGCATCACTTAATGGTGATGATCAGAATCTCAGCAGAACTGAGACTGCGGACATACATGAACAATCACGGCCAAGTGGAAAATATGTCAGCATTATCGTCCATGCCAACTGAAACAGATGTAGGGGAAAAATGAAGGAAAGTGTTTTACATCTCGAATGCAAAACAGCTCATGAGATACTATTACACAGCAACACCTTTGAAGCACTTTGTCTCAAAGATGATCGAGTCGCCAGGAGATGCTTTAAAACTATTTGACAATTCTTTACAACTAAAATCACAGGTATACGCAAGTCTGTGTGATTATTCTAACTCGAAGGCATGTTTGGAAGTGATTCTGCAGAACTATCAAACCCGATTTGGTGAAGCTTCCATGCATCATGATATTGCCCAAACACTTGCCAAATTAGGTATAGCATGTCAGAACATTGGCGATCACAACAATGCCGCCAGCTATCAGGAGCAGTCACTGCAAATGATGCGGACTATATATGGTAAAAACACTGTACATCCTGACATCGCTGGGCACTAGCCAACTTGGGTAACGCATGGGTGAACCTTGTTGATCACAAAAAAGCCGTCAGCTATCACGAACAGTCACTACAGATAAAGCGGATTATCTATGGTGAGAACACTGCACATCCTGACATCGCCGGGTCACTAGGCAACTTGGGCATCGCCTGGAGGAACCTTGGTGATCACAGAAAGGCCGCCAGCTATCACGAACAGTCACTACAGATGGGGCAGACTATCTATGGTGAGAACACTGCACATCCTGAAATCGCCTCGTCACGAAAGATTGTACACAGGTACTCTTTCTATGTTCAACAAGCTATTAGTATCTAAGGAACCTAGAGCTATGTATAGCAGATTAGAAAACATTAGTAGCAGACATGAGCACAGCACTCGTCTTGCTACAAGTGGTGGTTTTAGATTACCTAAGCCAAGAACTGCGGCCTTGACAAGGACCTTCTTGTATAGATGCACCAAGTCATATAACACTTTCCCACCACAAATGAAAGCAACCTCACCTTCCATTTTCAAAACACACATTGTGAATTGGATCCGGACAAAAATCAACACAAACAAACCCTTGCAGGATTGGTGGTAGACGAATTTGTATGTAGATATGATGTAGATAATTGACTTGTGTTGTGGATATTTTCTTTGTTAATTACACCCATTTGGTTATTTTATTTATGGTTTCAACGATTGATGTTTTGTTACTTATGTTATAGACCTCTGACCCCTCCTCATTACTTCTGTTTACTGAGTTTATGTTACATTTTTGTAATCAGTTCACTTCAGTTTTTCTTATGTCATACAGTATACATGTACTTTTGTTGACTTTATGTTATTTGATGGTTTTAATTTGTAATGTTGATGGACGACTCCAGGAAGAATAGAGTTATGATAATAATTGTAACTCTAATTGGAGATCGAAATAAACAAACAAACAAACAAACGAAACAACTTGGGTCTCGCCTGGAAGAACCTCGGTGTTTATAAAAAGGCCGCCAGCTATCACGAACAGTCACTACAGATGATGCGGACTATCTATGCTGAGAACACTGCACATCCTAAAATCGCCGGGTCACTAAACAACTGGGGTGTTGCCTGGAGGCACCTTGGTGATTACAAAAAAGCCGTAAGCTATCACGAACAGTCACTACAGATGAACCAGACTATCTACGGTGAGAACACTTATAGAACTGTAGTTATGTAGATACCATACTTTGTACCCCGTACAATTGTTGTGCAATAAAGCTATATATAAATCTTATTTCAATGATTGTAAGAAACTTATCCCATACTACAACTCCTCTATTACTTTGATATGCCTTAAGTTAAGCTATAGAACTGTAGTTATGTAGATGCCATACTTTGTACCTCGTAGAATTGTTGTACAATAAATTTATTGTTATTATGTCGAGATGGCAAGGGTAAAATCTAAGCCACGTTTGGGACCATGTGTTTCTTGCCACAACAAATACCAAGTGGTGAAACATAACACATTAACGTTGCGCTTGAAAAGGACGTTGATGTTTGTTTATGTAGGTGAGTGGGGGAGTCACGGTGTGTGTGCCTGTGTGTTTTATATGGGTGTTCTACATATGAAAACATTATAGATGATGCTTAGGCTTCAGATTGATAGTAATTTTATCTTTAGTACAATGATTTTACCGTGTTGACATAGAATGAATCTCATGTTTGTGTCGCATTCAGGACGTGCCCTCCACATGGCGAGGCCGGTACACCCTGGAGTGGATACGAGGACCTGGCAGAGCATCCCAAACTGATGACCAAAAAGCTGTACGACTTTCTGGGCGTGTCCCTGGACGACACGGTTCTCAGCTGGGTAAGAGAAAACACAAAAGGAGACGGCAAGCCGCACGGTCGTTTCAGCACCACGCACCACGACGCCAGCGCTACGGCAAAGAGTTGGAGGTACAGGTTGAGCTTTCCTGCCGTGACCAAAGTGCAGGAGATGTGCAGAGATGCTATGGAAATTGTGGGGTATAAAGAAGTGGACTCGTCTGAGGCATTCATCCTCACACTCAGGGTTTGACATCGCGGCAAAGCCTAACGATATCACCCCTGACAAATCAGCCACGGGTATTAGGGTATTTGGCGTCTTGTCGTCGGAAGCTCGGAAAGGCGCCATATAAGGCGACTCATTAATATTCAAGAGCAAGATAACAGTACCGGCGTAACGTTCTTTCAGCGTCCAGACGTCTTTATCAGGTACCAAATTTAACATTTGTCGGTTCTGTGGGTATAGGGTAACCACGGCATCACCGTATATATGTACCGACCTAGCATACGATAAAAAAAACATTACCATCACGCAAAGAAATACAGATCTTTGTACACGCCGCGCCGTACGCTGTTTGTTCGAAACTTGCAATCCGGTCGCTGATTGGCCCGCGACAAATCGGGCAAGCTCATTAATATTCATAAGCAGGGCGCCCCAAATACCCAAATACCCTGGCTGATTTGTCAGGGGTGATATCGTTAGGCTTTGCCGCGATGTCAACCCTGAGTGTGAGGGTGGAGGCATTGAGAGACTTACAGACGTCTTTAGTGGACAAAATCCCCGATAACGTCATTGCGATTCGACCATGATGATAAAGTCACTTCCCAATCGTTTTTTTTTTGTTGTTTCTTTTTCGCATTCGGTGGGGTCTTTGTGACTGCCATTCAAAAGTGATATTTCCTAAATGCAATTATGTTAATTGATTGTGATCATGGTCAGAAATATGTTCCGTACAAAAAACGTTCCAGAAAGACCGATTGGGCTGTCTATCATAGGCGAAAAGGGGATATTGTAGTTTTCTATATGGTAGGGTGCGGCGGTGAAGCGTGCACAAATACCATGATGCCAAGGTGGCAAAATGAAACAGATTTTTTTTAGAAGAATTGTAAAACAAAGATTAAACGTCAAGAGGCATTGGTCTCAGCTATCCTCTTTTCGATTCCCACATCAGCTCGAACATTGAGTAAAGGCTTGGTGATCTACAGACTGTGTTTTTTTGTTCCAGATTATTCTAATGAACAAGACATAAATCGCGGAAGATATACAGAAGCAAAATCACTCTATCACTGTACAAAATTATGTGTAATACATTTATTACTGCTACAAATCTAGATAACAAATATGCACACCTATCGAAGGAACACGTGATAGAATAAAGGGTTAATGCCCCGGCCCGAGGTGTATATGGTGAGATAATCCCTG